>NC_083588.1:43195706-43308206 GCF_027579695.1 Neoarius graeffei | reverse complement strand
TCTATCTATCTATCTATCTATCTATCTGCCTGCCTGCCTGCCTGCCTGCCTGCCTGCCTGCCTATCTATCTATCTATCTATCTATCTATCTATCTATCTATCTATCTATCTATCTATCTATCTATCTGCCTGCCTGCCTGCCTGCCTGCCTGCCTATCTATCTATCTATCTATCTATCTATCTATCTATCTATCTATCTATCTATCTATCTGCCTGCCTGCCTGCCTGCCTGCCTGCCTATCTATCTATCTATCTATCTATCTATCTATCTATCTATCTATCTATCTATCTGCCTGCCTGCCTGCCTATCTATCTATCTATCTATCTATCTATCTATCTATCTATCTATCTATCTATCTATCTATCTGCCTGCCTGCCTGCCTGCCTGCCTGCCTATCTATCTATCTATCTATCTATCTATCTATCTATCTATCTATCTATCTATCTATCTATCTATCTGCCTGCCTGCCTGCCTGCCTGCCTGCCTGCCTATCTATCTATCTATCTATCTATCTATCTATCTATCTATCTATCTATCTATCTATCTATCTATCTGCCTGCCTGCCTGCCTGCCTGCCTATCTATCTATCTATCTATCTATCTATCTATCTATCTATCTATCTATCTATCTATCTATCTATCTATCTATCTGCCCGCCCGCCCGCCCGCCCATCCATCCATCCATCTATCTATCTATCTATCTATCTATCTATCTATCTATCTGCCTGCCTGCCTGCCTGCCTATCTATCTATCTATCTATCTATCTATCTATCTATCTATCTATCTATCTATCTATCTATCTGCCTGCCTGCCTATCTATCTATCTATCTATCTATCTATCTATCTATCTATCTATCTATCTATCTATCTGCCCGCCCATCCATCCATCTATCTGCCTGCCTATCTATCTATCTATCTATCTATCTATCTATCTATCTATCTATCTATCTATCTATCTATCTATCTATCTATCTGCCTGCCTGCCTGCCTGCCTGCCTATCTATCTATCTATCTATCTATCTATCTATCTATCTATCTATCTATCTATCTATCTATCTATCTGCCTGCCTGCCTGCCTATCTATCTATCTATCTATCTATCTATCTATCTATCTATCTATCTGCCCGCCCGCCCGCCCGCCCGCCTATCTATCTATCTATCTATCTATCTATCTATCTATCTATCTATCTATCTGCCTGCCTGCCTGCCTATCTATCTATCTATCTATCTATCTATCTATCTATCTATCTATCTATCTGCCCGCCCGCCCGCCCGCCCGCCCATCTATCTATCTATCTATCTATCTATCTATCTATCTATCTATCTATCTATCTATCTGCCCGCCCATCCATCCATCCATCTATCTGCCTGCCTATCTATCTATCTATCTATCTATCTATCTATCTATCTATCTATCTATCTATCTATCTATCTGCCTGCCTGCCTGCCTATCTATCTATCTATCTATCTATCTATCTATCTATCTATCTATCTATCTATCTATCTATCTATCTATCTATCTATCTGCCCGCCCGCCCGCCCATCTATCTATCTATCTATCTATCTATCTATCTATCTATCTATCTATCTATCTGCCCGCCCGCCCGCCCATCCATCCATCTATCTATCTATCTATCTGCCCGCCCGCCCGCCTATCTATCTATCTATCTATCTATCTATCTATCTGCCCGCCCGCCCGCCTATCTATCTATCTATCTATCTATCTATCTATCTATCTATCTATCTGCCTGCCTATCTATCTATCTATCTATCTATCTATCTATCTATCTATCTATCTATCTATCTGCCTGCCTGCCTGCCTGCCTGCCTGTCTGTCTATCTATCTATCTATCTATCTATCTGCCCGCCCGCCCGCCCGCCCATCTATCTATCTATCTATCTATCTATCTATCTATCTATCTGCCCGCCCGCCCGCCCGCCCGCCTATCTATCTATCTATCTATCTATCTATCTATCTATCTATCTATCTATCTATCTGCCTGCCTGCCTGCCTGCCTATCTATCTATCTATCTATCTATCTATCTATCTATCTATCTATCTATCTATCTATCTGCCCGCCCATCCATCCATCTATCTATCTGCCTGCCTATCTATCTATCTATCTATCTATCTATCTATCTATCTATCTGCCTGCCTGCCTGCCTGCCTGCCTATCTATCTATCTATCTATCTATCTATCTATCTATCTATCTATCTATCTATCTATCTGCCCGCCCGCCCGCCCATCTATCTATCTATCTATCTATCTATCTATCTATCTATCTATCTATCTATCTGCCTGCCTGCCTGCCTGCCTATCTATCTATCTGCCCGCCCGCCTATCTATCTATCTATCTATCTATCTATCTATCTATCTATCTATCTATCTATCTATCTATCTATCTATCTGCCTGCCTATCTATCTATCTATCTATCTATCTATCTATCTATCTATCTATCTATCTATCTATCTATCTATCTATCTATCTATCTATCTGCCTGCCTGCCTATCTATCTATCTATCTATCTATCTATCTATCTATCTATCTATCTATCTATCTATCTGCCTGCCTGCCTGCCTGCCTGCCTATCTATCTATCTATCTATCTATCTATCTATCTATCTATCTATCTGCCTGCCTGCCTGCCTATCTATCTATCTGCCCGCCCGCCCGCCCATCTATCTATCTATCTATCTATCTATCTATCTATCTATCTATCTATCTATCTATCTATCTGCCTGCCTATCTATCTATCTATCTATCTATCTATCTATCTATCTATCTATCTATCTATCTATCTATCTATCTATCTATCTGCCTGCCTGCCTGCCTGCCTGCCTATCTATCTATCTATCTATCTATCTATCTATCTATCTATCTATCTATCTGCCTGCCTGCCTATCTATCTATCTGCCCGCCCGCCCGCCCATCCATCTATCTATCTATCTATCTATCTATCTATCTATCTATCTATCTATCTATCTATCTATCTATCTGCCTGCCTATCTATCTATCTATCTATCTATCTATCTATCTATCTATCTATCTATCTATCTATCTATCTATCTATCTGCCTGCCTGCCTGCCTGCCTATCTATCTATCTATCTATCTATCTATCTATCTATCTATCTATCTGCCTGCCTGCCTGCCTGCCTGCCTATCTATCTATCTATCTATCTATCTATCTATCTATCTATCTATCTATCTATCTATCTGCCTGCCTGCCTGCCTGCCTGCCTGCCTATCTATCTATCTATCTATCTATCTATCTATCTATCTATCTATCTATCTATCTATCTGCCCGCCTGCCCGCCTATCTATCTATCTATCTATCTATCTATCTATCTATCTATCTATCTATCTATCTATCTATCTATCTGCCTGCCTGCCTATCTATCTATCTATCTATCTATCTATCTATCTATCTATCTATCTATCTATCTATCTATCTATCTGCCCGCCCGCCCGCCCGCCCGCCAGCCATTTATTTCTCTATCTGTCATCTATTTGTCTGTCTGTCTATCTATTGAGGAAGATATGTATCTATGACCATCAGTTTTCTCACGTTTATACTTGACACTGTTGCTTTATTAGTCCTCACTGACATCAGAATGCTGTGGTTGCCTTAGTGATGCCCAAGTCGAGTTTGTTGGGAACACAGGCAGCTCATGACATCAAGGCCATCTCCCTAAAACTCTCAGAGCGGGTTAAAGATGTCGGCTCATATTCCGCCTGTCTTCTGTTTTTATTCCATACACTAATTCTGAAGAATCCAAAAACTGGATTCTTTTGCAAACGAATAACATTCCACACTAATTCTTCGCCACATCCAAACCCTGTGATCAGTCAGCAGTCAAACACAGAGGCCTCTCTGCTACAATGAGCTCTCCTTCAAGATAAAGAGCTTTGGCTCTGGCCGTATCAGCTCCTTTGTGGACGCTGAGGTAAAATTACAGCAGGGAGGATAGTGTTTAGCCTGCATACTGTATGAACAGCAAGACTGCACTGCAGATCTGGAAATACGCAAAGTAATGACATTTGATCTGAATGCCTCATGTACATATACAGAACAGCTCAGAGAAATAGAATAGCAGTGCAGGGTAAAAACTCCACCTCCAGAAAAAGACTAGACTAAAACGGTTAGAGCTGATAAATGAGGCATAGTGATTAATTACACAAGGCTATTCATGTACTTCCTCCAAATAACTCCAGCACTGCTTTGCTATAAATGTTTGCAACAAATTCCTGTAGCTACAGAAGAGAAAGCAGCATATGTGTAAATAATATCGGCTGGCGTTGCGTGGTCTATTAGATATCTTCCATTTAGCTAGCATGATACTGAACGAGTTGAAGACGAGTAGCTGAATGGAATATATCTGATGTACCACGAAAAAGAGCCAGCCAATATTATTATTATAATACAACCCCGATTCCAAAAAAGTTGGGACAAAGTACAAATTGTAAATAAAAACTGAATGCAATGATGTGGAAGTTTCAAAATTCCATATTTTATTCAGAATAGAACATAGATGACATATCAAATGTTTAAACTGAGAAAATGTATCATTTAAAGAGAAAAATTAGGTGATTTTAAATTTCATGACAACACATCTCAAAAAAGTTGGGACAAGGCCATGTTTCCCACTGTGAGACATCCCCTTTTCTCTTTACAACAGTCTGTAAACGTCTGGGGACTGAGGAGACAAGCTGCTCAAGTTTAGGGATAGGAATGTTAACCCATTCTTGTCTAATGTAGGATTCTAGTTGCTCAACTGTCTTAGGTCTTTTTTGTCGTATCTTCCGTTTTATGATGCGCCAAATGTTTTCTATGGGTGAAAGATCTGGACTGCAGGCTGGCCAGTTCAGTACCCGGACCCTTCTTCTACGCAGCCATGATGCTGTAATTGATGCAGTATGTGGTTTGGCATTGTCATGTTGGAAAATGCAAGGTCTTCCCTGAAAGAGACGTCGTCTGGATGGGAGCATATGTTGCTCTAGAACCTGGATATACCTTTCAGCATTGATGGTGTCTTTCCAGATGTGTAAGCTGCCCATGCCACACGCACTAATGCAACCCCATACCATCAGAGATGCAGGCTTCTGAACTGAGCACTGATAACAACTCGGGTCGTCCTTCTCCTCTTTAGTCCGAATGACACGGCGTCCCTGATTTCCATAAAGAACTTCAAATTTTGATTCGTCTGACCACAGAACTGTTTTCCACTTTGCCACGGTCCATTTTAAATGAGCCTTGGCCCAGAGAAGACGTCTGCGCTTCTGGATCATGTTTAGATACGGCTTCTTCTTTGACCTATAGAGTTTTAGCTGGCAACGGCGGATGGCACGGTGAATTGTGTTCACAGCAGTGGCGGCTGGTAGTCTTTCAAACAGGGGAGGCTGGTCGGTTACGATATTTCCAGATTTTAAAAGAAAACACATCAGTTTTGCCCATACTCTTGCCTCTGATCTGGCTGATTGTTGGCAGGGTCACAAACTGTGAAATAACAGGTTCTTTTGGCCCATTAGCCTACTGTCTAATATACATGATGGTGTTGGGGGGGTATATTTTAACATTTTATATTTTAAAATTGTGGCATGTTGTTTAAAAATTGATCATTATTGAAAGCAGCTCTTTGTCAGGAACTTCAGCAGTAGAGCTGGGTGCCACACATTTCATTCAATGACACTTTCCCTATATTTTACTTATTTTGACTGAGAAATGTTTTATTGACAATTTTGATAACCCTTCACTTTTAATCCAGGTCTGTAGTGTGAAATGTTCTCGGCTGTGTTTTTGTTTAAAAATGTTTTCCAAATTGTAGCTGTGTTTAATTCATATCCAGAAAAATATATATTCCAATATAATATACTCAGCATAAACATTTTAAATAGATTCTTATATTTTTGGTCCATCCATGACATATTACTAAAGTAGCCTATTTACTGTTGTTGATGTGGGTCACTTGCTGTTAGCCAATTCACTTTCTCGTACCAGGAGAGCTGAAAGGAACGAGTATTATTCCCTACCTTTTTCACCAAGTCAATTTGAGGCGTTGCTCTACCCTGCTCTTTAATTTTAATTTTTTCCTCGAAAGGAAGACTGGCAAATGGCTTCGCCAAAATTAAATCAGCAATGCTTGGCATCCGTGCGCAGCTTTCTTACTAGCTGACTAGCCCCCTCAAGTTCAAGTTCAGTCACTCAAATAAACGACATTTCTGGAACTAAGATAGCAAACTTGACAACACTATATTTACACTTTATTTACAATGAAAATATATACAAACTAAAAAAGCTGGTAGAAACCGTAGATTCACCGCTGCCTGTCTATAGTTGAAACGAGCTGTTAATCAAAGAAAATATCCAGCCGCTTTCACCAATCACCAGTCTCCTCGGGGAAACTGCCATGTCCCTCCCATGTGAGGCTGGGAGTCCGTAGGCGGGCATTTTCGCAGTATTTGTCCAATAACCGTTTTGCATTTTGAGATTGAAAAGCGCAGAGCTCCCAAATGCCGTTGAAGTCCACTGAGGCTGGGAGTCCGTGGGAGTCCGTAGGCGGGCGTTTTCGCAGTATTTGTCCAATAATCGTCTTGCATTTTGAGATTGAAAAGCGCAGAGCTCCCAAATGCCATTGAAGTCCACTGAGGCTGCGCTGCATCGCGCTGTCACAAGGGGGAGAAACTCACGCACACATTAAAGTTATAAGGGCATTTTTAGAGGAGGCTGAGCCTCCCTCGTTGTCTTAGAGCAATCGCCCGTGGTTCACAGATAATGTTCGCTGGAAATATTCCTGAGCCCATTTTGTGATTTCCAATACAGAAGCATGCCTGTATGTGATGCAGTGCCATCTAAGGGCCCAAAGATCACGGGCACCCAGTATGGTTTTCTGGCCTTGACCCTTACGCACAGAGATTCTTCCAGATTCTCTGAATCTTTTGATGATATTATGCACTGTAGATGATGATATGTTCAAACTCTTTGCAATTTTACACTGTCGAACTCCTTTCTGATATTGCTCCACTATTAGTCGGCACAGAATTAGGGGGATTGGTGATCCTCTTCCCATCTTTACTTCTGAGAGCCGCTGCCACTCCAAGATGCTCTTTTTATACCCAGTCATGTTAATGACCTATTGCCAATTGACCTAACGAGTTGCAATTTGGTCCTCCAGCTGTTCCTTTTTTGTACCTTTAACTTTTCCAGCCTCTTATTGCCCCTGTCCCAACTTTTTTGAGATGTGTTGCTGTCATGAAATTTCAAATGAGCCAATATTTGGCATGAAATTTCAAAATGTCTCACTTTTGACATTTGATATGTTGTCTATGTTCTATTGTGAATACAATATCAGTTTTTGAGATTTGTAAATTATTGCATTCCGTTTTTATTTACAATTTGTTCTTTGTCCCAACTTTTTTGGAATCGGGGTTGTACATACACACTCTCTTTTCCAGTTTTTTTATGTCCGTTGGTATGTTTTTCTCTTGTAAATAGAGGGGAACCATCAGGGTCTTCTAGGCCTTCAGAGAAGGCCCAAACATATTACCATTCTTGAAGGCCAGCACAAGCTTAACTGTGAGTCAACACCCTCAGCACAGCGATGAAGTCACCTTCCAGCCCGTGTAGCGTTCATCAGTATTGTTAGCGAATGCGAATAAAGCAGTCAAGTCAGTACTATCGAGAGCAAGTAGCACAGGCTAACAACCGAGAAACTAAGATTTCTGTCTCCAGACTCCTCTTCCACGCACGCTCACAACAATATTTTTCACTCAGACTTGTGTTAATTTCCCTCTGTAATTTACTTTTAAAATCAACATTGACAACAACACCCAACGGAGCGACCTGGCACCCTGACACTAATCCCTTACAAAATCCTTTGCCCTGTTGCTTTTTTGGTGTCTGGTTTTGGCTGAGCTGAAGTCCCAGCTCTAATAGTCACAGTTCGCAACTGCTTGTAAATATGCATGAAGAAATCTAATCAAGTTTTGGTAGCCTTTCAAGTGTTCAACATGTCTTCAGTTTCAGTTCTCAGTTTATTTATTTAGTGCTTAATTATAGCATAGCTAATCCTCACACTGGATTAGCCTAGTCTTTCTCTTTCCCAGCGAACAAAGAAATACTTCTACTCATGCACAGCAGAAAACTTTCTCATTGGATATTCGCATCAGCTCAGACATGTGACATCATGTTGTCTTGACAACCATGCAATGTCGTAAACCATATTCAACGCTCATTCTCCATTGGGTAAAGTTACGTAATGCGCGTAGGATAAGCTATATGCTAACAATATTGCATGCTATCAAAGCAAATGAATGCAACCCACTAGAATGGAATCAAACACGTTTTTATTCCATGGAAAATGTGTCCTGTATGTATAATAATACAACATAGATAAGCACTATATGGTAGGTCAAATCCCATACATGCATAAGAGCCATAATAAACCCTTCTGATACATTTATTTTCATAAATAGCAATTAATCAGCATGACTCTCTTAAGAATGACATTGTCTTCAGTGGACTTTGTGGACTTACTTGTGGGTTTCTTGGTAACATGAAAAGCTGTGTGTGTGTCTTATTAATTTCAGAGAAAGAGAAGCTGGAGAAGGAATCCAAGCCAAAGTCCTTCCCACGTCATGTGGCGCATAGGGCGGCGCCGATCTCCGTTTCCGTAGCCCTCGGCCTCTCGCCTATTACATAGCTAGGGTTACAGTGGGGGCCTAGTCCTCTGGGAACCGCGAGAGTTTGACTCCCTACTCACATCTGTATTGCAGCGTGCCTTGCCAGATGGCAGTAGGCGCCATTTTTATGATGGTCTTTGGTATGACCCGACCGCAAGTAGAACTCGCGATCTCCTGATCGAGAGGCGGACATGCTAACCACTAGGCCACTCACTGGTCAGAGAAGGAGTGACTGTTTGTTTATAGCTGCTATAAAGCAAGTGATAACATGAACTAAGTTGTCGCACAGATATTTCATAACCTTAAATGTCATTCGTATAAATACAAAGATGATTATAGGAAATCACTCGTGCTGATTGATCGAGAAACTTGGACTATTTCTCGATAATCACCTTGAGTGACTTGGCAAAATGGCAGCCAATCGCTTCGTCACCGTAAGTAAGGAAGAATAACAAATTATGAAAGAAAATCCTGTTCCTAAAAGCACTAAAGATGCTACAAAGTTTGGTCTAAAAGGTAAGGTGGAATTGTGATTTATTTTATCGTTTTCAAAACAAAGTATTTTATGTGAGTCAGCATAGATAAGTGAGACAAGTCTACGCCGCACCGTTATAAAATTTGCATGACGCTTTTGAAGTTTGACATAAATTACTTTTAATATGATTTTTAAAAAATAATCACCTGTGTATTTATACTAAAACAATTATCCGCCTCAGGCTCAGTGAATATCAGTGAAGAATAACCTCGACTTCATCTCTTATCGTTATTCACCAATAATCACTTCACCGTCAGCGAATAATTGTTAACTATAAACGGTTAAATTAACTGTAATCATTGGCAAGTTGCTGTGTTATAAGAGGAATAAAACACTTTAGTAAGTGCTATTATACAGGAGGAAAATAGTCAACTTCGGGGAAATAATGGCACTCCGCTTGATTGTTTTCCTATAAAAGCACATCTTGGCACATTTTATTTCTTCCATGACATTTGGGGAAGGATAATAATAACAATAATACCAGTTATAACATCTCTGGGAAATTTGCCTATTCTTTTTTTTCTTCATTGATCAATAGCAAGGAACAAGAAGGCACTCAGGAAATCCCCTGATCCAACTGACCACAATGAACAAAAGCATCGGGTTTCTTCAGTTCATTATTAGCTGCTGTTAACTAATGATATTAGAGTGTTTTTGGTAAACTGGGATGTTTGGATACTATCCCCCCCCCATGTTCACTCGGGTTTGTTGATGGTGTACTGGCTGGCTGCTTTATGTCCCAGGGCTCCCTCATGACTGTGTTATCTTCTGACTCTCCCTTTATAGTTATGCTGTCATTGTTAGGGTTTTGCTGGGATTCGAACCTGGTTCGTTGGTGTGATGATCCAGCAAACCCCCACTAGGCCACCAGGGGGATGACTCAAATGCAGAGGCGTGAGGCGGAAGTAGAAAAAGAATCAAAAAGGTTTATTTAAACTATATACACTATATACAGGGCAAAACAAAAGACAAAAAAAACCAAAGAGTGTAATCCAAAAGAAAAGCAAAGTGCAAAAATACAAAAGCTAAGAAGATCAAAAAAACACAGTACAAAGGAAACTGGAGATAAACATAACAGCACAAAGACTCCGTGACAAGAGGACTGAACTCAGGGGTATAAATAGACAAACTAATTAAGGACACAGGTGAAGATAATTAGGCAATTAACACAAACACAAGACACAGGAACAGTGGCGGCCTCTAGAGGCCAAAATAAACACGACATGAAAAGGAAATAACAGCGGCCTCTAGAGGCCAAAACAGTCCTAGTCCTAACAGGACCCCCCCCTCTAGGAGCGTCTCCTGACGTTCCCAGGGCGATCCGGATGGGCCGAATGGAAGTCCCGACATAGTTCTTTATCAAGGACATCCCGAGCAGGAACCCAGCAGCGCTCCTCAGGACCATAGCCCTCCCAGTCCACCAGATATTGCAACCCGCCGCGGACCCGGCGGGAGTCAAGCAGGCGATTCACAGTGAACACAGTCTGCCCCTGGAAGATGCGGGGGGGTGGGGGGTTCCTAGGGGCAGGGGCATACGTAGACGTCAGTACGGGCCGTAACAGGGAAACATGGAAAGTGGGGTTGATCCTCAGAGTCCGGGGCAACTGGAGCCGGTAGGAGACAGGGTTCACCCTGCGCACCACCTTGAAGGGGCCAATGTAGCGAGGAGCAAGCTTGCGGTTCTCCACCCGCAGTGGAAGGTCCTTAGTGGACAGCCAAACACGCTGCCCAGGGCGGAAAGCGTGTGCAGGTCTTCTATGGCGGTTGGCCTGAGTCTGGTTGGTTCTGGAGGTCTGTATGAGGGTCTTCCTGACCTTGCTCCAGGTCTTGCGACACCGTCTCACATATTGGTTGACCGAGGGCACCCCCGCGTCCTCCTCCTGGTCCGGGAACAGAGGTGGCTGGAACCCGAATTGGCACTGGAATGGCGACAGCTTGGTGGCCGATGACTGCAGGGTGTTGTGGGCGTACTCCGCCCATGGCAGCCAGGTGCTCCACGATGTCGGGTTATCCATAGCCAGGCCTCGCAGGGTGGTTTCCAGGTCCTGGTTGAGCCTCTCCGTCTGACCATTGGACTGTGGGTGAAACCCAGAGGAGAGGCTGGCAGTGGCTCCGATGACCTTGCAGAACCCGTGCCACACTCGGGAGGAGAACTGGGGCCCTCGGTCTGAGACGATGTCCTGTGGAAGACCAAAGACTCGGAAGACATGATTAAATATAAGTTTCGCTGTTTCAAGAGCAGAGGGGAGTTTGCACAGAGGTATGAAGCGGCAGGCCTTGGAGAATCTGTCAACAATGACCAAAATGACCATGTTACCTTGTGACTCAGGGAGACCCGTGATGAAGTCGACTGCCACGTGGGACCAGGGACGCCGGGGAATGGTCAGAGGATGCAGGAGACCCTGGGGACGCTGTCGTGGGTTCTTGGTTCTGGTGCAAACCTCACAGGACAGGACAAATGACCTTACTTCCTGCTCCATGTTAGGCCACCAGAAGCGTCTTTTCAGGAAGTCCAGGGTCCTCCGAGCTCCCGGGTGGGCGGTGAGAGGGGAAGAGTGACCCCACTGGAGAACCTTGGCCCGGGCTTGATGTGGGACGTACAAGAGGCCTGGTGGCCCCGTCCCAGGACCGGGGTCCTGGCGTTGGGCTCGTCGGACAGCCTCCTCAATACCCCAGCGGACAGGGGCCACAATCCGGGACACAGGGATAATAGGCCCGACTTCATTCTCCCTGTTAGTGGCAGAGAACAGTCTGGACAGTGCGTCAGGTTTGGTGTTCTTGGAGCCGGGGCGGTATGAGAGGGTGAAGTCAAATCGACTGAAAAACAGGGCCCACCTAGCCTGTCGAGGGTTCAGTCTCTTGGCTTGCTGGAGGTACTCCAGGTTCTTGTGGTCAGTCCAAACCAGGAATGGATGTTGTGCTCCCTCCAGCCAGTGCCTCCACTCCTCAAGGGCCAGTTTGACCGCTAGCAGTTCTCGATCCCCCACATCGTACCGGGACTCAGCAGGACTCAGGCGGTGGGAGAAGTAAGCGCAGGGGTGCAGCTTTCCTTCCGAACGTTGAGAGAGCACCGCGCCGACACCACTGTCCGAGGCGTCCACCTCCACGATGAATGGTTGGGAGGTGTCCGGGAGAACCAGAATGGGTGCCGTGCAGAAGCGGTCCTTGAGGTCTTTGAACGCCTTTTCTGCCTGAGGAGACCAGCCATAAGATCCACCTGTCCCTTTGGTGAGGTCTGACATGGGTGCTGCCACAGAACTGAAGTTCCTGATGAACTTGCGGTAGAAGTTAGCGAATCCTAAGAACCGCTGAACCTCCTTAACGGACTTGGGAGTAGGCCAATCCCGGACGGCCAGGGTCTTGGCAGGGTCCATTTGGAGTTGGCCTGTCCGTACAATAAATCCCAGAAAGGAGACCTCGGGAACATGAAATTCGCATTTCTGGGCCTTGGCGAACAGATTGTTCTGTAGCAGCCTCTGGAGAACCTGGCGGACATGGTGGCGGTGCTCCTGCACGGTCTTGGAAAAGATAAGGATGTCGTCGAGGTAGACAAAAACGTATAGGTTAATCATGTCCCTTAAGACGTCGTTGATTAGGGCCTGAAAAACAGCTGGTGCGTTGGTGAGTCCGAAGGGCATCACCTGGTATTCGTAGTGCCCAGACGGGGTGTTAAAGGCAGTCTTCCACTCGTCTCCCTGTCGGATACGGATGAGGTGGTATGCGTTCCGTAGGTCCAACTTGGTGAAGACGGTGGCGCCTTGGAGCAGGTCGAAAGCTGTGGACATCAGCGGAAGGGGATATCGGTTGCGCACAGTGATCTTATTCAGGCCCCTGTAATCAATACATGGTCGGAGCCCCCCATCCTTCTTGCCGACAAAGAAGAAGCCGGCTCCAGCAGGTGAAGTGGAGGGTCGAATAAACCCAGAGACCAGGGCATCTTTGAGGTATTCCTCCATGGCCTTGCGTTCTGGCTGAGAGAGTGAAAACAGTCTGCCACGAGGAGGGGTAGTCCCAGGGAGCAAGTCGATGGCACAGTCGTAGGCCCGGTGCGGAGGAAGAACGGCGGCCCTGCTCTTGCTGAATACCTCCTTGAGATCCCAGTACTCTGTGGGAACTTGAGATAACTCGGTGAGATCAGGGGGCTCGGCAGGAGACACAGGAGAGCTAGAGAGCAGACAAGAGGCATGGCATGCAGGGCCCCATTCCACAACCTGGCTTGTTACCCAGTCTATGCGAGGGTTGTGGCGAATAAGCCAAGGAAGGCCTAGAATAACTGGGAACTCAGGTGAAGGAATCAGGTGCAGGGATATTTCTTCCTTGTGACCTTGAGACTGGAGGAAGACTGGAGAAGTAACTTGGGTGACTCTTCCATCACCTAACGCTTGGCCATCGAGGGCAGACACAGACAGAGGGACTTCAAGAGGTGCAGTAGGTATATTGATGCTTTGGGCAAAGTGAATATCCATAAAGTTCCCAGCCGCCCCTGAGTCTATCAAAGCTTGACAAGAGTGGACAGACTCACCCCAGGAGATGGAGACCGGGATGTAGATTCCTTGGCCAGGGAGTCCGGGAGAGAGGGTAGGCCCCGTCACAACCCTCCCTCGGCTGGACGGGGCGGTCCTTTTCCCAAGAGTTCGGGACATGATGCTCGGAAGTGACCAGGCTTGCCACAGTAGATGCAGCACTTGTCCCTCCTTCTGCGCTCCCTCTCAGATGCGGAGAGGCGAGTACGACCCACTTGCATGGGTTCTGGACAGTCACTGAAGGAGGTAGACGGTCTCCAGGTAGAGGTAGGGAGGCTGGGGGGGCTCAAGGCTTGGTGGCGTTCTCTCATCCTGTTGTCCAGACGAATAGCATGTGAGATGAGGGTTTCGAGGTCACTTGGGCATCCAATAGAGGCCAGACCGTCCTTGATGGGGTCAGACAGACCATGGTGGAAGGCTGACACCAGGGCAGTCTCGTTCCATCCACTTACTGCTGCGAGTGTTCGGAACGAGATGGCGTAATCTGCGACGCTTCCTCCTTGCCGGATGGACATGAGCTTTCGGGCTGCGTCGGTACTGATGTCTGCCTGATCGAAGACCCGAAGCATCTCTTCAGAAAACAGCTGGAAATCAAAGCACTCAGGTCCCTGTCTTTGCCAGATAGCAGTAGCCCAGGCTCGCGCCTTACCAGCTAATAAGGTGATCACAAAGGCAATCTTGCGGCGATCCGTGGTGTAGGTGGTAGGCTGAAGCTCAAAGGTGAGTTGACACTGGGTAAGGAACTCTCGGCACTCACTGTGCTTGCCGTCATACCTCTGTGGTGCAGGAAGGCTGGGTTCGCGAGGTGAAGAAGGCAGCATTGCAGGAGGCACTGGAGCAGGAGTGGGAGCTGGATCAGGAGCAGGAACTGGATCAGGAGCAGGAGATGCAGGCAGAGATGTCAGCTGTGCCAGGGTTTTCCCAATTTGCTGAAGCAGTTCCTCGTGGCGAGCGAGGGCCTCACGTTGGCTGGTGAGCGTACGTCCATGAGCGTCCATGGTTGCTCCGAAGCGTGTCAAAGCTGCCATAATTCCCTGAAGGTTGGCCGGGTAGACAGTTGAAGCAGCCTCTGCTGAGTCGGTCATGACGGAGTCTTTCTGTTAGGGTTTTGCTGGGATTCGAACCTGGTTCGTTGGTGTGATGATCCAGCAAACCCCCACTAGGCCACCAGGGGGATGACTCAAATGCAGAGGCGTGAGGCGGAAGTAGAAAAAGAATCAAAAAGGTTTATTTAAACTATATACACTATATACAGGGCAAAACAAAAGACAAAAAAAACCAAAGAGTGTAATCCAAAAGAAAAGCAAAGTGCAAAAATACAAAAGCTAAGAAGATCAAAAAAACACAGTACAAAGGAAACTGGAGATAAACATAACAGCACAAAGACTCCGTGACAAGAGGACTGAACTCAGGGGTATAAATAGACAAACTAATTAAGGACACAGGTGAAGATAATTAGGCAATTAACACAAACACAAGACACAGGAACAGTGGCGGCCTCTAGAGGCCAAAATAAACACGACATGAAAAGGAAATAACAGCGGCCTCTAGAGGCCAAAACAGTCCTAGTCCTAACAGTCATAGTTAGTCTTGCTGGAGTCCCTGCTTGCACTCAGCGCAAAATGTATCCTGTTCTTACTCATTAGGTGACATTGGGCATACCTAACAACCTGCGTCCCCCCGTCTCGTCCCTCTGTCTGTCCCTCTCTGTTGAGTTACATGTCGATCCTGGGACACCAGTAAGATGCTGACCTCTTCTGCTCCTTGGACCCGCCTGATCCATCCTCATGCCCTATGTCTGGCTGGAGTCTCATTACATCGCTCCTGTAGAGGACGGCTCCATATGAACAGTCGAAAGTCGCACTTGGAAGACACTTGGACACTTACAGTAATATATTTATGTCCAAGGAATACAGTTGACTTGCTAACTTTAGGACTGCAGTTGTCATGAACAGTTTTGCACTCAAGTTTCCATCAATGAACAGTTTATAACTTTAACAAAACAGATTTCATGTTGGGCGGCACGGTGGTGTAGTGGTTAGCGCTGTCGCCTCACAGCAAGAAGGTCCGGGTTCAAGCCCCGTGGCCGGCGAGGGCCTTTCTGTGTGGAGTTTGCGTGTTGTCCGCGTGGGTTTCCTCTGGGTGCTCCGGTTTCCCCCACAGTCCAAGGACATGTAGGTTAGGTTAACTGGTGACTCTAAATTGACCGTAGGTGTGAATGGTTGTCTGTGTCTATGTGTCAGCCCTGTGATGACCTGGTGACTTGTCCAGGGTGTACCCCGCCTTTCGCCCGTAGTCAGCTGGGATAGGCTCCAGCTTGCCTGTGACCCTGTAGAACAGGATAAAGTGGCTAGAGATAATGATATGAGATTTCATGTTCAATCTATAATGATTTTCCTGTTTTCACAGTTATACATTGTGACTATATAGGACACAGTTATAGAAGTGAGTTATTTATAATCACGTTATCTGTTATCACCCAAATGAGGATGGGTTCCCTTTTGAATCTGATTCCTCTCACTTTCGAGGTTTCTTCCTCGTGTCGTCTGAGAGAGTTTTTCCTTGTTACCGTCGTCACAGGCTTCCTCATCAGGGATAAATTTAGCTCATGTTTAAAGCCTTTAATTTTCTGTAAAGCTGCTTTGCGACAATGTCTGTTGTTAAAAGTGCTATACAAATAAACTTGATTTGATATTGAATTGGGAACACTAGTGTACTTCATAAACTGTAGCCTAATGTTATGTTAGCGATAACTTTTTTCTACCTTGCTAGTTGACAAAAAAGTTATTCAGCCACATTATGTCACCTTATTTTCCCCAGTTGAGGATTAGCATTTTGCTACACTCTAGACTGCCACCCCAATAACATCAGGAGGTCTAACCTGGCCACCCCGTTGTAAAACGTCTGGCTCCATCCTTGTCCTTTAATGTGTGAGAAAACGTTTTGACATGCAAACCACAATTTCCTCTTTTAAATTCCACTATAAACACACAGAGAGTGTTATGAAGATGAACACACATGCTCAAACAAATATCCACAACTCATTACTCAGAAAATCCAGAGTGTAGACCATATGTTCCTTCGATGACATCACGCTGGAGACCAACAACAGGCAGCATTGAGAGGAATGAATCTGTTCTGTTATAACAGGCATCACAAGACAACAAAATGAGATCAACTGACCTCAAACTGCTTCCTTCAGTTTCCTTGACAGATCCTAAATGCAGACACTCTTTTAAGTGGTCGGAAAAACAAAACAAAGGGATTGTGTGCTTGTGTGTAAAAGTTTGATTTTGGAGCTTGGGGCTCGATGTGTAGAGATGATTAGGGGTTTTTGGACGACAGCTCTGTCACAGATTCCTGACTTAAAAGTTGTTGTAGTTCAGGAACTGGTTTATTCTATATTAATCTAGATTTAAGTGGATGGCTGGAGAGTCGCACAACTAAATTAGAATTGATTTTAACCCCAGTTTCAACTGTAAACATGATATTCACTACAATAAGCCAAAACACTGTATAGCAACAGGTGATTTTTTTTTTTAAACATACACTCTCAGAAAACAAAGTACATTATTGTACCTGTAGGGGTACAATGGCTTGTCGCTGGGGCAGTTCCCCCTAACGCACTTATTTGTACCATTCATATACTAATTGGGAACATATATGTACCTTTTTAACCTGAAAAAGGTACACATAGTTACCTTGAAGTCCAATAATGAGTCATAAGGGGTATATTAGTGTAGATTGTACCTTGGGGGACAGAAATGGACTCCTACTGTACCCCTATTTCTGACAGTGTGGCTTGAGAATGAGGCTGGGGTCTAATAAAAGTACATTTTGTCTTGTGTCTTTATGCACAATAACAACATTCTAGAATGTCACTTTTTGAGACGTGCTCATTAACAGAGTTGAACTGAATCGAGTTTCTCTTCTAACATTAATCCATATGAGGGTGGCACATGGTGTACTGGGCAGCATTGCTTCCTAACAGCTCCCAGATCACCAGGTCAAACATTAGCTTGGGTTACAGATTCTGTAGGGTTTCACATGTTCTGCCTGTGTCTGTGTGGGTTTCCTCCAGGTTCTCCAGTCTCCTTTCTCCTTCTATAACACATGCCAGTACGTGGATTTGCTGCACTAAATTGCCCCGAGGTGTAAATGTGTGTATGAATGAGCCCATAGGAATGAATCAGCGCAGTCTCGCTTTATCATCTCCTTTCTCCAAAGTTGGCCATGGCCCTTAGCTGTAGAGCTTTATTTTTAATTAGTACTAAATTACGCTGTTAACCCTGTAATCCATGGTGTCCAAACTTTTCTAATTGGGGGTGAGCTGGAGAAGAAATATGGAGTTACACGAATAATAAAGAATCATTACATTCCCTGTAATGACAATGACAAACTTATTGGGTGATGTGTGAGCAGTTTGTCTGTATTTATATGTAAATCGATATTTTAATGTTCACTCATTTTATATTCCTTTATTATATCAGCTGATTGCTGGCAAATTAAACAAAAAATACTTTCTTCTGAATGAAAATGAGTTATTTTGCCAGGTAGCCATATTCACCGGCATTCAGCTTCTGTTCGTCTTGGGAAAGAGGAGAAGAAACGAGAGCTGATTGGTTTTAGATGTGATTATAGCGACACCCAGTGTTCAAACCCGGAATTACATCATTAAACGCCGACCAAGCAGGCTATTTATTTTTATTTTTATATTGTATTAGTTTATTTGATAGGGACAGTGCACATTCATGAACAATAGTATATAATACATAATGTAAATAAGCAGGAGTTAGCATAATTGCTCATTTTTTTCCGTAGTTCCTAGGCAGGTGACATAAAACAAAATAGGATACAAATACACATACATACAAATACACATTTGTCTTTTGTCAAAAAAGACAAATGCAGCATCACTATTCACAAATCCAGGACAGTAACAGAACCAACAAAACAAGCAACACACAGTTAAGCAACACACAATACAACAACATGAATAGAGACAAGAACAACAGCAAGGTAAACTCGACACAAATCCAGTCTCAAACAGAATAGACTCAAAATGTAGATATAAAAATTATATATATACACTATAGCCCAGATCTGGATAAGTCATCAGGTCATCGCAGAGCTAACACATAGACACAGACAACCATTCACACCTACGGTCAATTTAGAGTCACCAGTTAACCTAACCTGCATGTCTTTGGACTGTGGAGGAAACCGGAGCACCCAGAGGAAACCCACACAGACATGGGGAGAACATGCAAACTCCACACAGAAAGGCCCCCACCAGCCACTGGCCTTGAACCCAGGACCGTCTTGCTGTGAGGCAACAGTGCTAACCACTACACCACCATACACACTGGTTTGCACTGTTGCCTCACAGCAAGAAGGTCCTGGGTTCGGGCCCAGCGGCTGATGAGGGCCTTTCTGTGTGGAGTTTGCATGTTCTCCCCGTGGGTTTCCTCCGGGTGCTCCGGTTTCCCCCCCAGTCCAAAGACATGCAGGTTAGGTTAACTGGTGACTCTAAATTGAGCGTAG
Source organism: Neoarius graeffei (assembly GCF_027579695.1). NCBI lineage: Eukaryota > Metazoa > Chordata > Actinopteri > Siluriformes > Ariidae > Neoarius > Neoarius graeffei. Next base: position 43,288,924 of record NC_083588.1, on the reverse strand, counting down.
GTGTGAATGTGAGTGTGAATGGTTGTCTGTGTCTATGTGTCAGCCCTGTGATGACCTGGCGACTTGTCCAGGGTGTACCCCGCCTTTCGCCCGTAGTCAGCTGGGATAGGCTCCAGCTTGCCTGCGACCCTGTAGAACAGGATAAAGCAGCTAGAGATAATGGCTGGATGGAGTCTATTCTGTTTGAGACTGGATTTGTGTAGAGTTTACCTTGATATATATGCAAAGTACATTCAAAAATATTTCATTAAAATAATACCTGCTGGAGTGTCCACCATTTCTTCCAGTTATATATTTTTTCTCTCTCTTCACATTGTTTTTTTTAACTCTTTCGACTGATTCAGGGATAAAATCTAATTTCCGACTTAACTCTTTGAATTGACTTCTACAATTTTCGACTTCACTCGACTTTTAAGAAATAATCGTTGAAAGTTTTTAAACTGCCTGTGGGTGCAATACCGGGGAGCTCCGCTAGTCAGCAGTGTTTACAAACTGCTCAGTGAACACAGAGTGGAGGAGACGCAGAAGAAGTCAGCTGTTCAGGACGGGAACGTTAGCATTAAAGCTAAATCCAGCGCGTGGAATAATCACAGCGGTTTATTTCTGCTTCGTTATTATCAGTTAAATTTGTATTTTGTCCTCCGTGAAGCACACGCCGAGAGGACGAATAAACTCTTTCTGTTTTCCTGAAGAAGCTTTATTCTCAAGCAGTAATCATGGTGAGTAGAGTGGTTTCTCTCCTCCATGTGTAATGCTAACTGTACGGCTAGCCTGTTAGCGGGCTGTGCACAGTTTAACTTCATTAAGGAGTGGAGTAGTTTTTTTTAATAGGAATGTTAAGCTTCTACCAGAGGATTTATTTTGTGTGTGTTCAGTGAATGTGTGTGTGCTTATTAACACGGTTAGCATGTGGCGGTCACTCACGTGTTCGAGAAAGTTCTTCATCAGTGCGGATTATCTAGCTCAGGGGTCACCAAACTTTTTTTTCTTTGCGGGCCACATTGTGGTTCCTGACTGATGGGGGGTCGGCTCAGCTATAGAACATAGAATTGTATGACCCAGACAAATATGACCATCAGCAAGCCTCATTGTGTAGTAGAGATTACTAGCCTGGCACAACCATCCCCCCACTCCTGTATCCCCCCACTCCTGTATCCCCCCACTCCTGTATCCCTCACTCCTGTATCCCCCACTCCTGTATCCCTCACTACTGTATCCCCCCACTCCTATATCCCCCACTACTGTATCCCCCCACTCCTATATCCCCCCACTCCTGTATCCCCCACTCCTGTATCCCCCCACTCCTGTATCCCCCCACTCCTGTATCCCCCCACTCCTGTATCCCTCACTCCTGTATCCCCCACTCCTGTATCCCTCACTACTGTATCCCCCCACTCCTATATCCCCCACTACTGTATCCCCCCACTCCTATATCCCCACACTCCTGTATCCCCCACTCCTGTATCCCCCACTCCTGTATCCCCCACTCCTGTATCCCCCACTCCTGTATCCCCACACTCCTGTATCCCCCCACTACTGTATCCCCCCACTCCTGTATCCCCACACTCCTGTATCCCCACACTCCTGTATCCCCACACTCCTGTATCCCCCCCACTCCTGTATCCCCACACTCCTGTATCCCCACACTCCTATATCCCCCACTCCTGTATCCACACTCCTGTATCCCCCCCACTACTGTATCCCCACACTCCTATATCCACACTCCTGTATCCCCCACACTCCTGTATCAACACTTGATTCCTGGCACATATTTGTTTATCTTTACTAGTGGTTTGCAAAAGTAGTAATCGAGTCTTCACACTTTGTTTTAATTTGAAATACCACAGATATTCCATTTATTTATTTTCTAATAAAAATAACATCAAAGCTGTCAAGGTAAGAAACATCTGCCTAGTTGAGGTGCTTGACCCTGGCAAAGGTGAGTGGAAAATTATAAATTGTAGGTAGACCTGTTGATATTATTATTAATAATAATAATAATAATAATAATAATAATTGTGTGTAGCACTGTGGTATAAAGGCCAAATAAATAGGCCTATAAAATAAATAAATAAAAAAACAGTGACATTATAATATGATCAATAGATCACAGCAGTTGTGCTGTGTCCTGCACGTCATTGCTCTCATCCATGGCCAAAGCAAAAAAAACTCGAATTCTGACACTTTCTCATTCAGCTGGTCATACACGTTGTCCCCCAAATCTTCGGTTCGCCTGGTCATAGTAGGTGCGGAGAGACTCACCGCGTTGAGCGCATCCTTCTTGTCGGGACACACCTCCTCGGCCACAGCAAGCATGCATACTTTAACAAAGTCCCCATCAGTAAACGGCTTTCCATGGGTAGCTAGTAGGTGAGCTACCTTTTATAGCTAGCTCGGACAGCAGCCTGGTTGATCTGGGTTTGGCGAAGGAATACATTCTGTTGTGCAGCCAGTCCGCATTTCATCCTCCGAATCCTGTCTTCTCTTGTTTGCCCTTGCAAACTAGCATACTGTTTGTGGCAGGTTTCGTAGTGACGACGCAGATTATATTCTTTGAAAACCGGCACACTTTCTTTACATACAAGACAAACTGCACGGTCCTTACACTGGATGAAAAAATAATCGGTGGTCCACTGTTCTTTAAAAACTCTGCACTCTCTGTCAGCTTTTCGCTGACCGCTAGCCATTTTGCTGTCCTGAACACTGACGGTTCTCTGCGCGTGCGCTGGCTGTCACTGCTTGATCGCGAGCATATGACGAAAATTCGGAAAATATGAATAGTTCATTTTATAATTAAATATCAATTTTAGTTGATAAAATCAACAAAATACAAGATGCAGACATGTTATTTGCCAAAAAGCTATTTAAAAAAATAGGCCATGACCACTTTTGGGGATTGCCTCATAGGGCCGGTTCAAGTGGTGGGGGGGGCAGAGGGGCTGGGGGGCCGGTCAAAGGGGGGTGGCGGGCCAGAGTCAGCCCGCGGGCCGTAGTTTGATGACCCCTGATCTAGTGGGGAAAAAACAGCTAGTAAAAGTTCTACATGAAAATTTAATTCCTTCAGTTTGTATTCATTTGTTTTCAGACCGAACCAGAAGTCAACCCAAAGGCGTATCCTCTGGCTGACGCCACTTTAACTAAAACCATTTTGGATTTGGTGCAACAAGCCTCTAACTATAAACAGCTGAGGAAAGGAGCTAATGAAGGTAAGGAGCTGATTTTAGGAAATACTTCGCTCACAGTTATCGGTTTCTCTGTATCATACTTGCCAACTTTTTTCAAAATTCTCATGGGGAGAAAAGTGCATGAAAGACATTTTCAACTGGACGAGGGTATGATGCGCGGTTGAAATGATAAAAACAGTGGATCCCAATTAATTGCAAATATTTGAAATTTATACAATTAAAGAGTTTTGAATTGTTGATATTGTTCTATCAATTCCTATAGGTTATAGGATTCCTGTATCAGGCATGAGGGAGCTCAGAGTGAAAAATCTGAATACTCTTGAATTTTAATATAATAATAATGAAAGGGAAGTCTTAAATAAGATTCTTAGCTGAAAAATCTCATGCCTGAATATTGTATACATACAGAGACCCACAGAAAATAACACAAGTGATGCTTTAGAAGAATGTTTATCTTCTTCTTTTGGCTGCTCCTGATTAGGGGTCGCCACAGCAGATCTTTCATCTCCATTGCTCCCTGTCTTCCGCATCCTTCTCTACCACTTTCATGTCTTCTCTCACCACATCCATGCATCTCCTCTTTGGCCTTCCTCGTTTTTGTTTGTCTGGCAGCTCCATCCTCAACATTCTCCTTCCAACATGCTCTGCATCTCTTCTCAGTCTCATCTCTCTTAGCTTAATTCCCAAGCTCTCCACATGTGCTGTGCCTCTGATGTGCTCGTTCCTTATCCTGTCCAACCTCCCATCACAAACCTTAACATCCCCAGCTCCACCACCTCCCACTTTGCCTCCTGCCTCTTCGTTAAGGGTACGGTCGCATGTTAGATTTGGTACAGTTTTACGCCGGATGCCCTTCCTGATGCAACCCTCTCCAGTTTATCCAGGCTTGGGACCGGCACCAAGAGTACGCTTATGCACCCCTGGTGGCTGGATTCTTTAGAAGAATGTTTATAATTTCTTAAAATAGTCACAGTGAATGAAAGTATTATTGGATTGCATCAAATGTGTTTTCCTTCTGTACTGTAAGCTCATGTAAAAATACAGAGAACTATAATATCATATATAAATTAAATTTTCATAAGATTTGACCAAAATAGTAACACCTCAATTAAATAAATGCTGCACTGTCTTAATACTACTAAAATGCATCTCTCTCACTAAACACTTTCCGACAGAATGTTTAAAAAGCACTAGAAATCCTATCCAAATCCCATCGGAATGCATCAAAGGAATTTGCTCATTTGCAAACTTTGACTGAAAGTTTTCAAGCAAAATTTAAAAATGGTGCTATAAATACTACCATACTATCAAAATATACTCCACAAAGAAATTCACTCAAACGCAAAATTTTAGTACGACCAAAATACACTCACTCGTAATCTTTCACTTAAAACCTCAAAACTCCATCAAAATCAATCACTTTCCAGATAATTCACTTGTAAACTTTCACTTAAAACTTTCAAACATAAATTCAAAATAGCACTAAGACACGACCACACTATTCAAATACACTCACCAAACAAATTCTCTGTCATGCAAAATTTCACTCAACACTTTTAGAAGTTGTACAGTTTGTTTCTGAAATGGTGTGGAAGACGAGTTTAATTTCACACTCAAATGTCCATTATATTCTGATTTAAGGTATTTTTACCTTAAAATGTGTAACTGTCTGGTCGAGCATTTGCTTATCCATGGAAATTCATTCTCCCATGCAACCCAGTATTTGCATTCAAATTTTTGCCGTTTGGTATTGGGTTTAGTGGCCATGATGAATGACTGCTTGTAAAAAATGTCAGACAGCCTGGGTGAATCCTACATTACGGAAGTGACTGTCGTTCTGTTCGTTGATTGGTTAAAAATCAGTTGGCGTCAGCAGTGTTTCTCATACGATTCTGATTGGACATAATTGGGAGTATTTTTAACTTGGCAGTAGGGATTTCCCCAAACCGGGAGATTATCCAGTTTTTAACAAATACGATCGGGAGACGGAGGCTAAAATCGAGAGCCTCCCGCCAAAATCGGGAGGGTTGGCAAATATGCTATATCCTTATAGCTTTTAAATCATTTGAACTTTGGAGAAGGTTCTTCAGTGTTGCTAAGGAAAGTTCTAGTGACTTAAAATGGTTAGAGGAGCATTCTCGAAACTATTCCTATCAACTGTATTTTATTATTATTAATAATGATGATGATGATAATAATAATAATAATAAAAAACTCATTTTCTATGCCACTTCTCCACTGTGGGTGTTGGGTGAGCTAGAACCAATCCCAGCTAACACTGGGTGAGGTGTAGGGTTCACGCTGGACAGGCTGCGAGTCTATCGCAGGGCTAACAACCAACCATTCACACTTGTGGACAATTTACATTAATTAATTACATTCCAGGCATGTAGCAGATGGGCAATTCCATGTAAATGTCAACCTCACCATGCAAAAATAAAGCAACATGTAATACATCAAAACCACTCCCAGAGATATCACCTAGGCCTGTATTTTACAGATGTGAATAAGTTGAATCAATTTGTAACTAACCTAATGTGTCACTGTCAGTCTTTCTTTCTTATAATGTAAAACCCAAGCTAAAATCAACTTTGATCATGTACAATTCTATATTATTGCCACAAGCCACAGAAATGTATGCTAAAATCCACAAAACAGCAAAACAATAGCCATCCTAAATATTATTTAAGAACTTTGATAGTTTTAGCTGATATTTAGAGAGTTTTTCAAAGGGTTATGGTGGTTAAATTGCTGATTTTCTAAACATATGCCATGTCTATTTCAGACGCGTCACATCCATAACGGAATTTCGTCACATCCATAACGCTGACTTTTCCTTCTGAAACTCTGCATGAAATACAAAATATTTTAAACAAAGGTTTTTTAATATTCACCTTGGACCCCTCTATCAAACGGATCTTTCCATTTCGACATTAGGTTTACGATTTCACAGAGTTTGATAAAAATGTACAGTCACCCAAGAAAAGTGATACTTTTTCTGTCACATCCATAACGCATCTTTTATTGGCATTTTCTGGCATGTCCTAGATGTACTGTGGGAATTGTTCTTGTTCTATCACTTCTCCAGTATGGTACAGCCTTAAAATATGCAACACCTGTTTAAATACTGGGAGACAATAAAACATGCACTGGGTCATTTGTTGCCATTTTGAGTTCAAGTGTCACATCCATAACGCTGGAATTGCTCAGATGCTCTTATCCAGAATGGCGTACAACGTACCCTGAGCAGTTGGGGATTAGTTACCTTGCTCAAGGGCGCTCCAGAGCCATTCCTGCTGGTCCAGGGAATGGAGCTGGGTCCAGGGAATGGAGCCGGCCCCAGAGCTGCTTCTCTAACCCTTAGGCCATGGCTTTGCTACTTTTATAGTAGTAGTTGATCTGATTTGCATATCTTCAGACTGTGGGAAGAAACCCACGCAAGCACAAAGAGAACATGCAACCTCCACACAGAAAGGCCCGAGCTGACTAAGATTCGAACCCAGAGCCTGCTTCTTGTTGTGAGGTCACCGTGCTAACTACTGCACCACCTTGCCATCCTTAAATAATTATTAAACCACAAAAAATACAAAATTAACTCTGGTTTTCACAGCCACAAAGATGGCTAAGCCAGTGGGGAAAAATTCTCTTTAAATCTGAATGTGCATCCACATGCCTGTTGAGATTTTATTTTATACTGAAATAAAATAATTGACATGTTTTAATTTGTAGTCTAATTACATTTGGTTCTGCAGAATATATTTATCTGCGTTCTCTTTTGATTAGTAAAATAATTTTAAACAGTTGCTTTTCTATTTGTAATGTAAATATCTCTAAAAAAAAAAAAAAAACCTACTAAAAGCCACTTTTGGTAAAAGTTCATTGTCCATTGTCAAATAACCATAAAACTTGATTGATTGATTGATTTTTAAATGCTGGGCTTTTAAAGGTTCCTGGATGTTTTGGGAACAGTATGTACTTTAAAGCCAGTATCTCACTGGGCTGCGACAGCGTACGACAAATTGCAAAAGTCATTCGCAAGAGAATTTCAAGTGTCTTGAAACATTTGCGGGGCTTCTCAATTTCCTTGCATGAGTCGCAAAGTGTTGCTTCTTCTTTGCTGAAATTTTGAGCATGTTCAAAAAATTCATGCGACAATTTCTCTCAAAATAGCCACAAATGCGTCGCTGGTGTCGCAAAGCCGTCGCGAACCCTTCTCAAGTCAGTTTCCGTGAAGCTTCCTCTACTTCCCTGCCTGCCGAGGGAAAGCCGGGCTGCGACAGCCTGCGACTAGTTGGAGAGACAATTGCGGTAAAATATGCAAATATCAATTCAGTGTGATTCCAAGTGAAAATTGTTGCTAATTCGCATATTTTGTCGCAATTGTTGTGTCTCCAACTAGTCGCGGGCTGTCGCAGTCCACTGAGATATTACTCTAACCAAAATGGAACGTTCCCAGAATGTTATGAAATGGTTTGCAAAAAAACAAAGGGAAACTGAATGCTACCATTAAGGAACATAAACTTGAGTCAGTGCTTGCTTGGTAAATAGTGACTGAGTAACTTTTTAATGGTAATCCACATGTGGTACTGGTTCATGATTTCCCACTGTTTTATTTCCTCTTCTTTTTTTTTTTTCCCCCTCCAGCCACCAAAACACTCAATCGTGGGATCTCAGAGTTCATTGTGATGGCTGCTGATGCAGAGCCTCTGGAGATCATTCTTCATTTGCCACTGTTGTGTGAGGATAAGAACGTCCCGTATGTGTTTGTGCGCTCCAAGCAGGCCTTGGGTCGAGCGTGCGGAGTGTCTCGGCCTGTAATTGCCACTTCGGTCACTATAAAGGAGGGCTCACAGCTGAAGCCTCAGATCCAGTCTGTGCAGATGGCCATTGAGAGACTGTTGGTCTGATTTGGGAAAGACAAAATGCCGACGAATGTTTTGAATGAGCTTACTTTTTTTTTTTTTGAAAACATTGAAGTGTTTGTCATTTTAATTCAGATGTTCTTGTTTTCTGGTGTACAATTTAAATTATATATATACACATCTGGTTTTGTTACATTTGACTCAACTTTTGTAAAAATCAGTTGATACACGTGAGCATTTTCCATAGAAACTATTTTACTTGCTTGTAATAAATGAAATGTTCACTTCCACTGTGTGCAGTTGCTTTAAATCCAGTGAAGTTTCTTCAGAGGTCTGTAGAGACGGTATTGAGGCACAACATCCTGTTTTCTGTGCAGTATAATCCTGAGGGTTTTTAAGAACAGTATCTCATGTATGTCTGGAGGAACAAAATTAAGCCTTTCTCCTCACTATAGAATAAAGATTTTTGCAGGCATTCTGCACGTTGGTGACATCTGGTGGTCAAAAGATTAACTGCAGCTATTATAAATGAGTCTTAGATGCAGCAGTGAGGTTTTGAAACAAAAGCAAGTGGTGTAACGCTAATGTTCTGTGTTTATTAGGCAACAATCGGATCATATGAGTAGTTCACACGTGCAAAGGTGACATCTGATGGTTATAAGGCATAAATTGCAGAGCATGATTGCAGAGAGGAGGTGTCTGAACTGCACAATGATGTGCTGTGAGCAGCATGTCTTATGGTTTTGAGTGCAAACTTTATTTAGCATAAACAATCAAACACAATCTATAAAGATGTAAAATGTTTATGTAGGTTAGATTCAGATAGCAATAAAAAAAAACTGGGGGTCATTTTGGCAAAAAATAAAATCTATCAAAAAATACCATGACTTAGATTCCCTAGCTAAAACGTTTACATGACCAAAAAAAAAAAGTGGGGTCAAACCACTAATGCAACCACTATTCATGTCACCATAATAGGAAAAGTTTTGCTGATTTCATAAACTATTGGTATAATGCCTCAATGTAACCATGGCACTGTAGTTGGCAAACCTTTAAAGGTGGGGTATGAGATTTTTTTTCAGGAGTATTTTTTTACCATATTGCTTGAAAAGCTCCTCACACCCATGTTGCAAGCAGTACAATAGAAGGTTTGACCCCAAAACGAAATATTTTAATCCAGTCTACAGTGTAAAATAAAGGAAAAACGCCATCCAATCCTATCGAGGTACCACCTCAAAATAATTGGATACTGACACGTCAATCAGACTGAAGCCCGCGAGCAGCCCGTCCCTTCTGTGTGTGAGAGAGAGAGAGAGAGAGAGCGAGCAGCCCCTCCCCCAACCCGCGCACTGAGCAGGGAGAGGCAGAAATGCATAGAAAAAAGTCCCTCCAAACAACGGGGATTTACAGGAAAACGGAAGGAGATACTGTGAAAATTCTTTCACAGTGAGTGCCACAAGGCTCCCCTGAACACACTGATGTAATTTTTTTGTCTGTAGTGTAAAAACTGAGGTCACTAGAGCGAGTTAAAAACGAGTGACTTTTCTGCCAAGTTTATAATGGCAGTCTATGGGGCTGCGCGCCTGCCCTCTCCTCACTTTCAGGCTTCTCATTCAAAAACTGTAAATCCTATCGTGTAGGTAGACACATTGTGTGAATCAGGACAAGTGTGGCTACTACTTTTGAGAAAATTATGTGTGTGGAGTGAAAATTGAGGATGAAAACACAATTTAAATGAGAAAGTTTGAGCTATTTTTCCAAGCTCTCTACACTCTAACTTAACGAGACGCGGGGGTGGGAGCATGGCGAGGGCGGGCTTGTTTCTTTTCAAAATATGGCTTGCGGGAACCGTTATTCCAAAATCTCCTACCCCACCTTTAATGGAGAGTTTGAAAGTTTGTGAACCCTTTAGAATTTTCTATATTTCTGCATAAATATGACCTAAAACATCAGATTTTCACACAAGTCCTAAAAGTAGATAAAGAGAACCCAGTTAAACAAATGAGACAAAAATATTATACTTGGTCATTTATTTATTGAGGAAAATGATCCAATATTACATATCTGTGAGTGGCAAAAGTATGTGAACCTCTAGGATTAACGGTTCATTTGAAGGTGAAATTAGAGTCAGGTGTTTTCAATCAATGGGATGACAATCAGGTGTGAGTGGGCACCCTGTTTTATTTAAAGAACAGGGATCTATCAAAGTCTGATCTTCACAACACATGTTTGTAGAAGTGTATCATGGCACGAACAAAGGAGATTTCTGAAGACCTCAGAAAAAGCGTTGTTGATGCTTATCAGGCTGGAAAAGGTTACAAAACCATCTCTAAAGAGTTTGGACTCCACCAATCCACAGTCAGACAGATTGTGTACAAATGGAGGAAACTCAAGACCATTGTTATCCTCCCCAGGAGTGGGTGACCAACAAAGATCACTCCAAGAGCAAGGCGTGTAATAGTCGGTGAGGTCACAAAGACCCCAGGGTAACTTCTAAACAACTGAAGGCCTCTCTCACATTGGCTAATGTTCATGAGTCCACCATCAGGAGAACACTGAACAACAATGGTGTGCATGGCAGGGTTGCAAGGAGAAAGCCACTGCTCTCCAAAAAGAACTTTGCTGCTCGTCTGCAGTTTGCTAAAGATCACATGGACAAGCCAGAAAGCTATTGGAAAAATGTCTTGTGGATGGATGAGACCAAAATAGAACTTTTTGATTTAAATGAGAAGCATTCTGTTTGGAGAAAGGAAAACACTGCATTCCAGCATAAGAACCTTATCCCATCTGTGAAACATGGTGGTGGTAGTATCATGGTTTGGGCCTGTTTTGCTGCATCTGGGCCAGGACGGTTTGCCATCATTGATAGAACAATGAATTCTGAATTATACCAGTGAGTTCTAAAGGAAAATGTCAGGACATCTGTCCATGAACTGAATCTCAAGAGAAGGTGGGTCATGCAGCAAGACAACGACCCTAAGTACACAAGTCGTTCTACCAAAGAATGGTTAAAGAAGAATAAAGTTAATGTTTTGGAATGGCCAAGTCAAAGCCCTGACCTTAATCCAATTGAAATGTTGTGGAAGGACCTGAAGTGAACAGTTCATGTGAGGAAACCCACCAACATCCCAGAGTTGAAGCTGTTCTGTACAGAGGAATGGGCTAAAATTCCTCCAAGCCGGTGTACAGGACTGATCAACAGTTTCCGCAAACGTTTAGTTGCAGTTATTGCTGCACAAGGGGGTCACACCACATACTAAAAGCAAAGGTTCACATACTTTTGCCACTCACAGATATGTAATATTGGATCATTTTCCTCAATAAATAAATGATCAAGTATAATATTTTTGTCTCATTTGTTTAACTGGGTTCTCTTTATCTACTTTTAGGACTTGTGTGAAAATCTGATGGTTTTCGGTCATTTATGCAGAAATATAGAAATTTTTAAAGGGTTCACAAACTTTCAAGCACCACTGTATATTGAGCTGCCCAATTCTGGGATGAATTCTACAAGACAGGAAATGTCATGCAGGAATGTTCCACCAGAACAAACTTACTTGTGTTGCTTAGTTAATCTCAACGTGATGGACGCAGAGCCTTGCTGTAAACAACCCTTTCCATCTCGTCTTAAAATGCTTGTTAGGATTGCAATCCAGGGTCAGTACAGGACACTCGTGCTGTGAAGACTCACTGTCGTGTTCCTGGAACCATTTGGTGATATGTTGTGATGCTACATCACCAGCAGCGATACAATGTCAAATACAAACGGTAGCCATGAAGGCATGTACTGTAAGCTGCATCATGGTGTCTAGAAGAGTATCAGGGAGTCTCAAATGCCCTTGGAAAACATTCCCCACATCATCACACTACCTCCACCAGCTGTTCACACCAGTTGCCTGCACCACGTTTACATCCTTCCAGACCAGATCTGATGCTTCTATGCCCTCTGGAAAGACACTTGTTTTCTTCTCATTCCCTGTGCATTAGCACTTGACAAGGACTTCTGCTCTTGGAACCCACTCAAGACAAAAGTGCTGTGCTTAGAGATAATCTGCAGGTCAATATGTAACTGTTTTATGGTGGTCAGGGTCACAAGAGATCTGAAATTTATCTCCGTAAAAAGCCTAATAATACTGGTAGATGCTAGTACTACCATGCCTAGCACCACTATCATACCACTTCACAGTCCCTATGGTTGGTTGGTTCTTTCGCCTGTCCCTGGCCCACTAGGCAAGATGCTGAGAAACAGTTTGGATGGGATCCTTAAGCACATGTTCACACCTCAGCGCAAGCTTGTTTTTGGGAGATCAGAGGAAACTGAAGAACCTGGAGGAAACCCAAAATGTCAGGAGGAGAACACACATACCTCTGTAAACACAGTAACCTGAACTCCAAATGAAACCACACTCACTCCTGCGACGAGGCACCGCTCTTTCTTGCACCATCCAGGGTTAACCATCATTTTAAAACTGACTTGATGCTAGGAAATGGGGAACTGCCTGATTTATAACACACTGCAGTCAGGTGATGGATGACTTGCGAAATGAGTTTGCACCCTGGTTATAGTGTACACACCAAAACTGGCATGCAGGTGAATAACATCTCACAGCTTATGAAGATATCCCCTGCTCTTCTGCATTTCCACTTCGAATGAGACGACTGCTTCTATGAATACTCTAATACTTCATAGAAGCAGTCGTCTCATTAGAAGTAGAATTGCAGTAGAGCAGGGAATATCTTCATAAGCTTTGGGCGGCACGGTGGTGTAGTGGTTAGCACGGTCGCCTCACAGCAAGAAGGTTCTGGGTTCGAATCCAGCGGCCGGCAGGGGCCTTTCTGTGTGGAGTTTGCATGGTCTGTGTGGGTTTCCTCTGGGTGCTCCGGTTTCCCCCACAGTCCAAAGTTAGGTTAACGTGGGGCGGCCTTGGCCTGAAGTGCCCTTGAGCAAGGTACCTGACCCCTGACTGCTCCCCGGGCGCTCTAGTGTGGCTCCCCACTGCTCTGGGTGTGTGCTTGTTAGGGTTATGACTGTGAAAGTGTTTTCAAAATTTCTACTTTCCTGATGTTGCATTTGGTGAACTTTTACTCATATATTACTTTTTTGAAGTTCTTTTTATTGGGTTGTGCAAAAACCTCCCGCACCCAGCATCACCTCACTTTTGATAAATACATGTATATTAAATAAATAAATCATGATTATAAAATAAATTCATTGAAAGATGCGTAAAGTACTTTTATATAACAAACTGCTTAACAATTGTTGTAATAATAATTATAATTATTATTACGGGGCGGCACGGTGGTGTAGTGGTTAGCGCTGTCGCCTCACAGCAAGAAGGTCCGGGTTCGAGCCCCGTGGCCGGCGAGGGCCTTTCTGTGTGGAGTTTGCATGTTCTCCCCGTGTCCGCGTGGGTTTCCTCCGGGTGCTCCGGTTTCCCCCACAGTCCAAAGACATGCAGGTTAGGTTAACTGGTGACTCTAAATTGAGCGTAGGTGTGAATGTGAGTGTGAATGGTTGTGTGTGTCTATGTGTCAGCCCTGTGATGACCTGGCGACTTGTCCAGGGTGTACCCCGCCTTTCGCCCGTAGTCAGCTGGGATAGGCTCCAGCTTGCCTGCGACGCTGTAGAACAGGATAAAGCAGCTAGAGATAATATGAGATTTATTTATTTAATATACATGTATTTATCAAAAGTGAGGTGATGTTGGGTGCGGGAGGTTTTTGCACGACCCAATAAAAATAATTTCAAAAAAGTAATACATGAGTAAAAGTTCACCAAATGCAACATCAGGAAAGTAGAAATTTTGAAAACACTTTCACAGTCATAACCCTAGTGCGTGTGTTCACTGCTTCAGATGGGTTAAATGCAGAGGATGAATTTCACTGTGCTTGAAGTGTGCATGTGACAAAGGTTTCTTCTTCTTCTACTCCCGTCATAATGTTAATGCAGTGATACAAGTGTGTGTTTTGCGTTGAGCGACACAAGAATCTTCTGGACGGTCACTTTAATGCTACAACACCATATACATTAAATTTAGACTGAAAAAAAGTAGGACTGGCACCCATTTACATGCATTTCTCCTTAATCAGCAATTTAGGAGTTTCATTTTTTGTGAATATGGCCCCATAGTGTCTTAACGCATTCAATTAGAACAGTGGAAAGTCTTAATGACAAATTTGTGCAATTTTTTAGTGGTTTTTACATTACATTACTTATCTAATATGTCTACTGTATAGGTATATAAAATAGCTGTGTGATATTGTCTATCACTTAACAGATAGAAAATCTGTTGTACCATCTCTGCTGTACCAGAGTGGTTGCTAAATAACACAGATAACCCATTTCTATACAATGTCTAAACACACAAACCTAATAAATACGAAAAACCACCAAAATATTCATAATAGTGACGGTTAAGAGGATTTGGGCGGGGGAGGGGAACAAAACACATCACTATTTGACCATCATGAGGTGCTCAGAGCTCACAGGGCACCCTGTATACATGTTTTCACACATTCAGGGAAATGATGTACACGAGACTGTGCTAGACATGATAATCATCCATCCACAGCAACGAATGGACTCCACAATATTGGCACACGAGTCGTTTCATGAGACCCGTCAGTTCGCTAGCGTGTCCTTTGCAAACTGAAAACTACGTCCCACCAACACTTCAACAGCAGTCTTCTTTCGTGGCCTTCTCTCTCAGACACACACGCAGCCCGTGTTTGCTGGGTGTGGCAGGCACACAGAGGGTGAGGCTTAATGCACATCGTTATCCAGACGCCATCAATCCACAGGAAACTCCGTCTCTGCAGCGTTGCCGGGGTGAACAGCAGCGTGAGATTCTTTCCTCATCTGCAGAGAGACGCAGCTTAGCCAGCTACGACTTGTTGGCATCTCGCCTACAATTTCCCAGCTGTCAGTCTCGTCACAGTACCGCTCAATTGTGTCATGGTACCTGAGGAATAAAGAGGATTCATACAGTTTAGGGGGTTGTAGGGAGTTCTACCTCTACCAAATCATGCATAAATAAATAAATAAATAAAAGTGATTCCAGTTGTCCATGGTGGCAGGAACACACACTCACTTTATTAGGAACAGGGCAATTCCATGTAAATGTCAACCTCACCATGCAAAAATAAAGCAACATATAATACATCAAAACCGGGGGCGGCACGGTGGTGTAGTGGTTAGCGCTGTCGCCTCACAGCAAGAAGGTCCGGGTTCGAGCCCTGTGGCCGGCGAGGGCCTTTCTGTGTGGAGTTTGCATGTTCTCCCCGTGTCCGCGTGGGTTTCCTCCGGGTGCTCCGGTTTCCCCCACAGTCCAAAGACATGCAGGTTAGGTTAACTGGTGACTCTAAATTGACCGTAGGTGTGAATGTGAGTGTGAATGGTTGTCTGTGTCTATGTGTCAGCCCTGTGATGACCTGGCGACTTGTCCAGGGTGTACCCCGCCTTTCGCCCGTAGTCAGCTGGGATAGGCTCCAGCTTGCCTGCGACCCTGTAGAACAGGATAAAGCGGCTAGAGGTAATGAGATGAGATAATACATCAAAACCACTCCCAGAGATCTCACCGAGGCCTGTATTTTACAGATGTGAATAAGTTGAACCAATTTGTAACCAACCTAATATAGACTGGTACCAAAATCCAGAATTGTGACACCCAAAGGCATTTTTGAGACAAAGTCAGCAAACAAACAAACAGTCTTATTTTGTCAATTTGGGTGTGCCGAATTCAAATCTGCAATATGCCGAGCTCTATCTGACCTCTGTTGACCTCAAGAGGTCATTGAACTTTGGGCCTGTAAACGTCTCAGCTGAACCCAGTTTCTCAGCTTTCTAAGGAATGAAATGTACTAAAATGATTAATGAAGTTAGCAAATGGCCTTGTTTGTTAAATGTTTGGGTGCTGAATTCATTTTTCATTTGTAAAACGACATATGACCTCTGATAACCTCAAGGTCATTAAACTTGGCCTATAGGCCTATGCATTTAACGGCATTTTTAAACTGACTTTACTCCCCCAAAAAGAATATGAACAGACAAAAAACAAATGGAAAGGAACAAATACAACATTAAATGCCAGTCCATGTACATGTGACTTACTTTTCACAATGAGAATGCCTCAGCGATCACCTTACATAACATTGCATTACATTTAGCGGTTATTGTTCATACAAAGCTACTGAAAAAAGGACAGATTCAGCAGCATACAAAATGTGGGGGCATACAGGGTATACAGGCTAATCAGGGTTAGTATATATGAGTTTTTTTCTTTGTTTTGTTTTAAACGGGGTAAAGCCTTTACAGAAAGCAAACAACAAAGAAAAAAACTCTCATATATACTAACCCTGATGAACCTGTATACCCTGTATACCCCCACATTTTGTATGCTGCTGAATCTGTCCTTTTTTCAGTAGCTTTGTATAAACAATAACCGCTAAATGTAATGCAATGTTATGTAAGGTGATCGCCTAGGCATTCTCATTGTGAAAAGTAAGTCACATGTACATGGACTGGCATTTAATGTTGTATTTGTTCCTTTCTATTTGTTTTTTGTCTGTTCATATTCTTTTTGGGGGAGTAAAGTCAGTTTACAAATGCCGTTAAATGCATAGGCCTATAGGCCAGGTTTAATGACCTTGAGGTTATCAGAGGTCATATGTCGTTTTACAAATGAAAAATGAATTCAGCACCCAAACATTTAACAAACAAGGCCATTTGCTAACTTCATTAATCATTTTAGTACATTTCATTCCTTAGAAAGCTGAGAAACTGGGTTCAGCTGAGACGTTTACAGGCCCAAAGTTCAATGACCTCTAGAGGTCAACAGAGGTCAGATAGAGCTCGGCATATTGCAGATTTGAATTCGGCACACCCAAATTGACAAAATAAGACTGTTTGCCGACTTTGTCTCAAAAATGCCTTTAACTCCTTAAATAAGCACTTTTTTGAATGTTGGTACCAACCTAATATGTCAGTGTCAGTCTTTCTTTCTTATAATGTAAAACCCAAGCTAAAATCAACTTTGATCATGTACAATTCTATATTATTGCCACAAGCCACAGAAATGTATGCTAAAATCCACAAAACAATAGCCATCCTAAATATTATTTAAGAACTTTGATAGTTTTAGCTGATATTTAGAGAGTTTTTCAAAGGGTTATGGTGGTTAAATTGCTGATTTTCTAAACATATGCCATGTCTACTTCAGACGCGTCACATCCATAACGGAATTTTGTCACATCCATAACGCTGACTTTTCCTTCCGAAACTCTGCATGAAATACAAAATATTTTAAACAAAGATTTTTTAATATTCACCTTGGACCCGAGCCTGGCAAGCCAGACTAAATGTGAATATTTAGTCTGGTCTCGGTCATAGACATTTCCGACGGGGGTGGGAGGAACAACCCGCTGTCTTTCAAACTGTCTCTGTGCGTATAGGCCAACGCTCTGACCAATCAGCGCAACAGTGACTGTGACGTAGTCAGAGCGACAGAAAGCAGTGGGGGAGGCCTTGAAATAAATAATTTTTCAAAACGCGTATTGATTAATAAACAGGTTCTAGATATTAAGAAGTTTGGAGATAATGACCACAAGTTTGGAGTCTGTACCACATACACTCTTTTTTTTCCAAGTGTTTTTCAAGGGTTTGCTTAAACTGTTTTTGAGAGCTTTTATTTAGTGGTGTTTGGTGAAATAATTTCCCTTAAATTTAAAATAACGGGAAAATAAGAAACAATCAAAAAGTAATGTTTCAAAGCTGTTGATTAATATTTCGTACTGCACAAACTAGCCCCATCCTTTTGGCTACGAGCGGAGCCAGCTGGTAGATCAGACTTTTGCCATAGCCGGTCGGCAAAACAGCGAAAACGTCCTTCTTGAAAAGGAATGAGCGGAGAGCCTCTTCCTGCTCATGTTTCAACGAAAACTCCAAGTCTAATTCTTCTAAAACTGATTCCAAAGCGGAGTCAAACGCATGCTGTTCACTAGCCGTAGCCATCTTTCCTGTTGTGCTTTCTCCAGCGTCGCGCAGCTTTGTCGTCACTCCTGCAAAAGCCCGCCCAAAGAATCCAAACAAAAACCTTGCGTTGTGATTGGCGGGCACGATTTGATGCCCGGGGTGTTTTGTTGATATGGTGCGAGGCTAGACCCACTCGTAGGCAAAAATATTTTTGGCCGCTAGGCGGGTGGGTCTAGTTTACTAGGCTACTTGGACCCCTCTATCAAATGGATATCTCCATTTCGACATTAGGTTTACAATTTCACAGAGTTTGATAAAAATGTACAGTCACCCAAGAAAAGTGATACTTTTTCTGTCACATCCATAACGCATCTTTTCTTGGCATTTTCTGGCATGCCCGAGATGTACTATGGGAATTGTTCTTGTTCTATCACTTCTCCAGTATGGTACAGCCTTAAAATATGCAACACCTGTTTAAATACTGGGAGACAATAAAACATGCACTGGGTCATTTGTTGCCAGGGTCACGTCCATAACGCTGGAACTGCTCAACAGTCCCTCTGGTAGCAACGACCATGCCACGGTTAAAGGCACAGAGATCACGCGTTTTCTTTGTTCTAATATTTGATGTTCAGTTGAACATTAACTGAACTCTTAACCTGTATCTGCATAATTTTCCCCCCCATTGCACTGCTGTAACATGACTGAATGATTAGACAGCTGCATGAACGTGCAAGTGTCCCTAATAAAGTACACGGCAGGCATACCAAATAGAAAGAAACTGAAATTCATGTCATTATTTCACAGATTCTACTTCAGTTATTGTCAATAATATAATTTGCAATGAAAATTGTTGTATTAAATTAGAAAGGAATACAAAATAGAAGCATTTTTCTAGTCGGCTCTGCCCTTTCCTTAATTATACTCTCAGGGAGTCCTTTTTAAATTACGCATATAAATGGGTGAAAAATAAGACGGGGGGGGGGAAAAAAAGCCCACCCACACACAAAGTGGTTCAGTAAGGTATTCAGCCACCATGAGCCAACAGAACAGTTTCAAATGTGCCTTGGCATTGGTTCAGGTTCTACACGTCTCTGGAACTGTACTGGAAGGATGAACACCATCGCTCTAAAAGGAATACCAGCACTATGCCTGCAGAGCCACAGATTTTTCGTTGTCATCCATCTGTATACATGTAGATTCCAGTTCCAAATCTGTTAGTTATAGGGCATGTGGTACACCGAGCACTATATACTGACTACACATAATACAACCCCAATTCCATAAATTTGGAACACTGTAAAACAAATAAAAACAGAATGACGATTTGCAAATCATGGAAACCCTATATTTCACTGAAAATAGTACAAAGACAACATATCAAAATGTTGAAATTGAGAAATTTTTATTGGGTTTTTGAAAAACATGCGCATTTTGAATTTGATGTCAGTAACACGTTTCAGAAAAATTGGGATGGGGCAACAAAAGACTGAAAAAGCTGTGTAATGCTCAAAAAACCCCTAATTTGGTTAATTGGCAACAGGTCAGTAACACGATTGGTTATAAAAAAAAGAGCATCCCTGAGAGGCCGAGTCTCTCAGAAGTAAAGATGGGGAGGGGGTTCTGCACATATTAACCACTTTCTGCACATTAAAACTGCAGAGCTCTGTAGTGTTAATAAATTTAACTAGATAGAACTCGACGCCAACGGCCTCGATGGGGATGTCTCCGCCTGGTAGACTACACGCCTTATTAAGTTGTGATTTGGGGATGGACATTTGACCTCACAGTAATCTTGACCTGTGACCTTTTAACCTCAAAATCTAATCAGTTCATGTTTGTCCCCAAATGCACAAATGGTGAAAGTTTGGTGAAATTCCTTTCATTTGCCTTGGAGATATTGTGTTCACAAGGTTTTCGGACAGACATTTGACCTCACAGTGACCTTGACCTTAGACCTGTTGATTTCAAAATCTAAATCATTTCATGTTTGTCCCAAAGTGCACAAATGGTGAAAGTTTGGTGAAATTCCTTTAATTAGCCTTTGAGGTATTGTGTTCACAAGGTTTCGGGACGGACGGACGCACGCACGGACAGACGGACAACCCGAAAACAATGCCTCCTGTACCTTACGGTGGCGGAGGCATAAAAATAAATAAATAATTAATTAATTTAAAAAAAAAAAAAGACAAATAAATAAATAAGAGTTTGGGTGCTAAACTGGCCTGCCTACAGTCCAGACCTGTCTCCCATTTAAAATATTTGGTGCATTATGCAGCACAAACCCCCAGGAAATTTTTTAAAAATTAGGCCTTACAAACCACTTTTCCTGCAATCTGAGCTGTAGTAGATAAAAAAAATCTGTTGTCTTTCTTATATATTTACATGAAAATATGTTTCAAATCAATAGGAGTATTGTTTGAATTCAAAATAAAAATCACATTCTACATTCAAGGGTACGGTTATAATTCATGATCAACAAAAATGACAAACTAAATTCACATTAAACTTAAGTTCTATTAATTATCAAAATGTTCATATATTAAATAAAATTTCTTAGGGTGACTGACCTTTTCTCCCCATGTCCTCATTAGTTGTATATGATTTCTTCAAAAAGTCTTTTGAAATATTTAAGTTTTCAAAACTGTCAGCATTAATTCAGATCTATCATATACATGTTCAATGTATTAAATCAAACGAATGCTAAGTTTATGGGATAAACTTAAAAAAAAGCCGATACGAAAGAGAAACATTTTTGAAGAGCAGCGACGATGAATATGTGCAAGTTTCGATAAAATAGAATGGATGTGGGTACCTCTGTAAGAACTGTTATGATTGGCTATCATGCTCTCGCCAGCGATGTTTTGGCCAATTACATTGTAGATAACACGTATTCTACCACGAGACTTAGCGAGACTAAAGATGGCGAAAATGTAAACATGTAACATCGTCGTAGGAATGAATTACGCTTGCGTATCACGAAGGAACATACCCCAACCCCCCTCAATAAATGAAAAAAAAATCTCAGCAGATTTGGCATAATATAAAAAGATCGATTTTTACTCAGAAAAAGCGGAAAACTCATCCCTGGTTGTTAAAAAGTAGAGATGATGCAACACAGTGGTAAACATGCCCCGCCCTAACTTTTTTGAAACGTGTTGCTGACATCAAATTCAAAATGAGCATATATTTTTCAAAAAACAAAATTTCTCAGTTTCAACATTTGATATGTTGTCTTTGTACTATTTTCTATTAAATATAGGTTTTCTAAGATTTGCAAATCGTCATATTCTGTTTTTATTTATGTTTTACAGTGTCCCAAATTTATGAAACTGGGGTTGTAAAATGACAGTGGCAAAGAGAACATGCGTGACTACTGGACATTTATTTTGGGATGCTATCTTGCACCATGTCTGACCTGTCCCAGCCTTCCTCTCCTCCCAACACATAGATCTTCCCATCCACAACTGCCACTCCGGGCCGATAACGTCGCTCCTTCATTGGTGCACACATAGTCCACTTGTTGTTCTTTGGGTCATAGCATTCGACTTTATCCGTGTTCTCTGTAGAGGCGTGCCACCCACCTGAGCAAAGAACAAACAATTCTAATAGTACATAATATAATATACAATCTTTGCCAAGCTCATGGTACACTATACAGCCAAAGGTCTGTGGACACCTGACCATCACACCATACAGTGGGGCAAAAAAGTATTTAGTCAGTCACCAATCGTGCAAGTTCTCCCACTTAAAAAGATGAGAGAGGCCTGTAATTTACATCATAGGTATACCTCAACTATGAGAGACAGAATGAGAAAAAAAAAATCCAGAAAATCACATTGTCTGATTTTTAAAGAATTTATTTGCAAATTATGGTGGAAAATAAGTATTTGGTCAATAACAAAAGTTCATCTCAATACTTTGTTATATACCCTTTGTTGGCAATGACCGAGGTCAAACGTTTTCTGAAGTCTTCACAAGGTTTTCACACACTGTTGCTGGTATTTTGGCCCATTCCTCCATGCTGATCTCCTCTAGAGCAGTGATGTTTTGGGGCTGTCGCTGGGCAACACAGACTTTCAACTCCCTCCAAAGATTTTCTGTGGGGTTGAGATCTGGAGACTGGCTAGGCCACTCCAGGACCTTGAAATGCTTCTTACGAAGCCACTCCTTCGTTGCCCGGGCGGTGTGTTTGGGATCATTGTCATGCTGAAAGACCCAGCCACGTTTCATCTTCAATGCCCTTGCTGATGGAAGGAGGTTTTCACTCAAAATCTCACGATACATGGCCCCATTCATTCTTTCCTTTACACGGATCAGTCGTCCTGGTCCCTTTGCAGAAAAACAGCCCCAAAGCATGTTTCCACCCCCATGCTTCACAGTAGGTATGGTGTTCTTTGGATGCAACTCAGCATTCTTTCTCCTCCAAACACGACAAGTTGAGTTTTTACCAAAAAGTTCTATTTTGGTTTCATCTGACCATATGACATTCTCCCAATCCTCTTCTGGATCATCCAAATGCTCTCTAGAAAACTTCAGACGGGCCTGGACATGTACTGGCTTAAGCAGGGGGACACGTCTGGCACTGCAGGATTTGAGTCCCTGGTGGCGTAGTGTGTTACTGATGGTAGCCTTTGTTACTTTGGTCCCAGCTCTCTGCAGGTCATTCACTAGGTCCCCCCGTGTGGTTCTGGGATTTTTGCTCACCGTTCTTGTGATCATTTTGACCCCACGGGGTGAGATCTTGCATGGAGCCCCAGATCGAGGGAGATTATCAGTGGTCTTGTATGTCTTCCATTTTCTAATAATTGCTCCCACAGTTGATTTCTTCACACCAAGCTGCTTACCTATTGCAGATTCAGTCTTCCCAGCCTGGTGCAGGTCTACAATTTTGTTTCTGGAGTCCTTTGACAGCTCTTTGGTCTTGGTCATAGTGGAGTTTGGAGTGTGACTGTTTGAGGTTGTGGACAGGTGTCTTTTATACTGATAACGAGTTCAAACAGGTGCCATTAATACAGGGAACGAGTGGAGGTCAGAGGAGCCTCTTAAAGAAGAAGTTACAGGTCTGTGAGAGCCAGAAATCTTGCTTGTTTGTAGGTGACCAAATACTTATTTTACCGAGGAATTTACCAATTAATTCATTAAAAATCCTACAATGTGATTTCCTGGATTCTTTCCCCCCATTCTGTCTCTCATAGTTGAAGTGTACCTATGATGAAAATTACAGGCCTCTCTCATCTTTTTAAGTGGGAGAACTTGCACAATTGGTGGCTAACTAAATACTTTTTTGCCCCACTGTATGTGAGGCAACTTTTGTCATGAAGTTGGAAGCACGCAGTTGTATGGAACGTCTCTTGATACTGTAGCATGACGATTCCCCTTTGCTGGAACTAAGCGGTCAAGTCCAAACATGAAGCCAAGAACGACACTGCCCCCAGTTCACAAAGCAAGGTCCAGGAAGATATGCTCATTAATGCTTTTGTGGCTGAATGAACAAATCTCCACATCTATATTCCAAAATCAAGTGGAAAGCCTTGCCAGAAGAGTGGAGGTTATTATAACAGTAAAAGGGGGACTAAATCTGGAACGGGGTGTTACGAGTATGATGGTCAGGTGTCCACAAATTTTTGGCCACACAATATATAAATAATATTTTTTTAAAATATGTCCATTTTTACCTATAACATAGATTTTGCCCTTCAGAGTGCAGGCTGCAGACCCTGAGCGGGCGATCTGCATTGGAGCCACTTCTGTCCACACACGTGTTTTAGGGTTGTAGACCTGTGCGAGGTCGGTTCCGTCTCCGTCTTCAAGAACTGCACCACCTAAGGGTAGGACCAGAGCTTCGCATCAGAGCTGAAATATTCCCCCCCCCCAATGACTAATCCATAGTCACGTGAACGCTACCTGTGACGTAAAGCAGTCCATCCAGTGCAACCACAGCAGGACTTGTGACAGCCATTTTAACCGACTCCATGAACTGCCATGTATTAGTGTGCGGATTGTAGCACTCAACTGAGTCGAGGCGAGAGCGGCCCTCCCAGCCTCCCACTGCAAACACGTATCCATCGAGCATCACCAGACCTGCGAGGACCCAGAACAGTTGGAGTCCAGTCAAATAAACTGACTGCTGGATGCCAAATAATATGAATGTTTGTGCATCCTCATGCTCACCTAGTTCTGATCTAGCTACATTCATGGGAGCCATCTCTAACCACGAGTCGAAGCAGGGGTCGTAGCGCCACATCTCTCTGCTGGCCGAGCCATCTGGGAATTCACCACCAGCCAGATAAAGCATGGAACCTGCTCCACACACACACAGGACAGAGTCAAGACAACCCATAGTACGTATAAAATCAAAGTGAAACATAGCTCTGATACCCCTTTTCCACCAAATCAGTTCCAGGGCTGGTTCGGGCCCAGTGCTGGTGCTGGTTCACAACTCGTTCAACTTGCGAACCAGCTGAGAACCAGTTTGCTTTTCCGTAGCTACGTCATTACGTCACTGTATAGGTCAGTTACGTCGCTGCATTTGCATAAATCTTGGCACGAACATCGAAGCAACAACAACACAGAGAAGAAGAAGAAGCAGCAGCAGCAACAACAACAACGGATGACTGCTGCTTTACTGCATCCATGATATCTCGTCGCTTATTTAAAAATGGCGCCCTCGGGGGCGTCGTGGCTCAGGTGGATAAGGCGCCATACCATAAATCCGGGCGACCCGGGTTCGATTCCGGCCCGAGGTCATTTCCCGATCCCTCCCCGTCTCTCTCTCTCCCGCTCATTTCCTGTCTCTACACTGTCCTATCCAATAAAGGTGCAAAAAGCCCAAAAAATATCTTTAAAAAAAAAAAAAAAAAATGGCGCCCTCTCGCAGTCTTGCTATTGTTGTTGGTCTTAACAACTCCGCCCCCCCCGCTGACGTAAGCAGTTCTTTCCTCTAGCCCAGCAAAGAGCTGGTGCTACCCTGGAACCGGTTTTTCTGGCCCAGAGCCAGTTCTTTGTCAGTGGAAACAGAAAACCCGGTTCCAAACTAAGCACTGGCCCCGAACCAGCCCTGGAACTGCTTTGGTGGAAAAGGGGCAAGAGTGAGCTGTAATCAAAGATAACTGCATTATCTTATCTTATCTTGAATCTAACATTGGGATGTGATGAGAAAAATAAGCAAGTCTAACATGCATCACATTTGTGACTTAGAAAATTCCTGATGCAGATTTTATTTGACCATTTACACTTACCGGATACTTTAATTCGTGCAATTACTCAACTGACCAGTTACATGTCAGCAGTGCAATGCATACAATTACGCAGATCAGGTCAAGAGATAAACCACCGGAATGGGGAAAAACGTGATCTCAGTAGCATGGTTGTTGGTGCCTGAGGGGCTGGGTGAGTATTTCAGAAACTACTTTACACGCATCAGAAAACATCCACGAAGCAGCAGTTCTGCAGCTAGATTGGTTCGAGCTGACAGGCAGGCTATGGTAACTCAAACAAGAAGACGTGGTCATCACTATCCCCCACCACGAGCATTTTATGAAGACCTCTTAACACTTACGCCCTTATAAGTCCATTGCTTTAATATTGACTTATGATACAAGTGCTAGGACACCTTCATCAAACGCTACCCAGCTTTTTTTCAGTCGTATGAGCACGCAAAGTTTCATTGACGTAGCTTCTGAGAAAACTTGTCCAGATTGAGTCCACTTGTACAAAGTCCAATAACAAAAATCAAGGGACATAACTCTGAAAATAATCATTTCGCGTAAATGATTTTCGAACTCAACTTGGATCATGAATAGTAATATGA
Source organism: Neoarius graeffei (assembly GCF_027579695.1). Taxonomy (NCBI): domain Eukaryota; kingdom Metazoa; phylum Chordata; class Actinopteri; order Siluriformes; family Ariidae; genus Neoarius; species Neoarius graeffei. Next base: position 43,263,094 of record NC_083588.1, on the reverse strand, counting down.
GCACGCAATGTTTCACTGATGTAGCTTATACCTCGGTTACAACCGGCTGTACATGCTCCTACAGCCGGTCTACGTGCAAAAAACACAAGAAACGCACGGAGGGCGCGCGTATGACGTGCTGATTTTCGAGCCGTAGACTGGCCACAGACGTTCTTTGTCATGTCAAACAAACTCTACGGGCGCTTACGTTTTTTTCAGGTTGCAAGACAAACTTGCGGCCAACGTGCGTCTTTCTCCACGAACAAAAAAAAAACGCAGCGATTTGGTAAACGCCAAAAATCGCACGGCCAAAAAATTGTACGTCTGGTTGTGACCTAGGCTTTATGTAGTTTTTGAGAAAACTTGTCCAGATTGAAACGGATGGACGGACTCCATTCCGAGATCCCCTTGCGCACTTCGTGGTGGGGGATAAATAATAATAACCACCCTTTACAACCGTGTTGAGCAGAAAAGCATCTCAGGAATGTAAATGTTACAACAGCAGATGATCACACTGTGTTCCAGTCCTGTCATTCAAGAACAGGTATCGGAGGCTCCAGTGAGAACAGGCTCACAGGGACTTTGCAAGTGAAGTTTTTTCAAAATCTACTGCTCCAATAAATAACCAATTTTATTTTGCACACATTTAAATAAGGAGACTAATGTGTATATTGTGTTTACAAAACTGTACATTTTACAATTAAGGGGTCCCTGACTCCAAGGCAGATTTATAAAAGGTATGTTAAATACAGTACTGTACAAAAGTCTTATGGCCCTTTTCCACTACCCTTTTTCAGCTCGCTTCAGCTCACTTCAGCCCGACACGGCTCGCGTTTCGACTACCAAAAACCAGCACGACTCGGCTCGCTTCAGCCCTGCTTAGCCCCTAAAACTCGCACCGTTTTGGAGTGGGGCTGAAGCGAGCCAAAGCGAGCCGAGTGAGGCTGGGGGCGTGAGGAGACACTCCCCTGTGCACTGATTGGTGAGGAGGAGTGTCCTCACATGCCCACACACGCCCCGCGAGCACGCTGGGATCTGTAAACACCGTAAACCCGGAAGGAGAAGAATTACGAATTACGAGAATTTCTGAAGCCTTATGTGCCTCGCCTCATCTATACGCTCTTGCCAGTATCTGTTGGCGTTGTCGGTGACAACAAGCCACAGCACCAAGACCAGCAACACTAACGACTCCATGTCCTCCATGTTTATTGTTTACTATTCGGGTTGTGAGACTACCACTTAAAAGATCACTGCTGTCACTGTTTGCGCTGCTTAACGACATCACCTGACGTCCACCCACTTTTGCTAACTCCACCCAATGTGTCCACCCACTTCCAGCCAGCACGGTTCAGCGCGGTTGTAGTCGAAATGCAACTCCAACAGCCCCGCTCAGCTCAACTCAGCACGGCACGGCTCAGCCCGACTCAGCCGCGTTTGTAGTGGAAAAGTGGCATTAGGCACCCTATTCCCCCCCCCCCATACAAACTTTGTTATAGATTTCTATTTTATGACTTCTACATTATCGAGTCAGTACAAAAATATGTTAGATTTCCAAACGTTCGTTTTCCAGCACAAAATTAAATGCGACAGTAATAAATAAATAAAGTTTGTTTCTGAGTAGCATATTACATAAGAGAGCACTTTTCAGATTACGAAAGGAAACATAATGAAAGTGACTGGGTTTTGGTGCAAAATGAAGAAGCGAGTGTGACAAAGTGTCCAGAAGAACTGTGGCTGGTTCTGCAAGATGCTCAGTAAAACCTACAGCTCATTTCCGCATAAAACTGCACTCGCTATTGGCAGCCAGTACGAAATCCGTCACGAGGAAATGGTTAAAAGTAGAACCACCCACCACTGATGAATGGACTGAAATTGTCTATGAGATTTACGTTATGGAGAAGATATCTTTTTCCCTCCAAGTTGAAAAAGAAAAATTTTATAAGATCTGGACCAAATGGACTCCGTCTGTAAAACCAATCAGATCTGATTTCATTTGACTGTACTTGTGAATCGTGTGAACCTGCTCGCTTTTTTATGTGATGTTTTTATTGTCTGAGGTGGCGCGCTCCCCAGTTTTGTTCAATTTTGTTATTGTTCCCAACTGGAATAAGTACTGGTCCGCAAAAGAAAATCCCAGAAGAGCAGTATGGACAAAATCACTTGAACTTTCTGTTTCCATCCTTATCGATGTCCTTGAATGGCTAAAGCTGGAATTAATGTCTCATCTCATCTCATTATCTCTAGCTGCTTTATCCTGTTCTACAGGGTCGCAGGCAAGCTGGAGCCTATCCCAGCTGACTACGGGCGAAAGGCGGGGTACACCCTGGACAAGTCGCCAGGTCATCACAGGGCTGACACATAGACACAGACAACCATTCACACTCACATTCACACCTACGGTCAATTTAGAGTCACCAGTTAACCTAACCTGCATGTCTTTGGACTGTGGGGGAAACCGGAGCACCCGGAGGAAACCCACGCGGACACGGGGAGAACATGCAAACTCCGCACAGAAAGGCCCTCGCCGGCCATGGGGCTCGAACCCGGACCTTCTTGCTGTGAGGCGACAGCGCTAACCACTACACCACCGTGCCGCCCCTTTTGCACAGTACTGTATATATTTATTACAAAAAAAACAAAAAGATATACAAAGAATCATTTTATAGGTTTATCATCACACCCGAATGAGAGTGTGAATGGTTGAGAGGAGAAAACCTCTATAATAATCCAGTAGAAGGCAATGGGAAACCACGACTGTAATGTTCCCTAGACACTTTGATGGCTGAAGCCATCAGAGTGGCCACGTCACCGTAGCGATATGCCAAAATGGACAGATGGCTGGATCATCATACCCAGAATCGGAAGCTAATTTGAATAAAACTGTGAGGTTATTAAAGAATCCTCCTGCTAAAGGAACGATAACTGGTCATGGATGTACAAGAAAGCTGAAGAGTGAAGACTGAAAAGCTAGCCTAGTAAACTAGACCCACCCGCCTAGCGGCCAAAAATATTTTTGCCTAGCGAGTGGGTCTAGCCTCGCACCATATAAACAAAAACATCCCGGGCATCAAATCGTGCCCGCCAATCACAACGCAAGGTTTTTGTTTGGATTCTTTGGGCGGGCTTTTGCAGGAGTGACGACAAGGCTGCGCGACGCTGGAGAAAGCACAACAGGAAAGATGGCTACGGCTAGTGAACAGCACTCGTTTGACTCTGCTTTGGAATCAGTTTTAGAAGAATTAGACTTGGAGTTTTCGTTGAAACATGAGCAAGAAGAGGCTCTCCGCTCATTCCTTTTCAAGAAGGATGTTTTTGCTGTTTTGCCGACCGGCTATGGCAAAAGTCTGATCTACCAGCTGGCTCCGCTCGTAGCCAAAAGGATGGGGCTAGTTTGTGCAGTACGAAGAATTAATAAACAGCTTTGAAACATTACTTTTGATTGTTTCTTATTTTCCCGTTATTTTAAATTTAAGGGAAATTATTTCACCAAACACCACTAAATAAAAACTCTCAAAAACAGTTTAAGCAAACCCTTGAAAAACACTTGGAAAAAAAAAATGAGTGTATGTGGTACAGACTCCAAACTTGTGGTCATTATCTCCAAACTTCTTAATATCTAGAACCTGTTTATTAATTAATACGCATTTTGAAAAATTATTTATTTCAAGGCCTCCCCCACTGCTTTCTGTCGCTCTGACTACGTCACAGTCACTGTTGCGCTGATTGGTCAGAGCGTTGGCCTATACGCACAGAGACAGTTTGAAAGACAGCGGGTTGTTCCTCCCACGCCCTTCGGAAATGTCTACGGATCGAGGCCAGACTAAATATTCACATTTAGTCTGGCTTGCCAGGCTACTGAAAAGCTACACAGTGACCAGAAATAAACGAACAGACTAAGAAGCCCATAACTAGGCACTCACCTGACACCACCAATCCGTGCTTACTCACAGCAAAGGGAAGGCAAGCCAGGCTTTTCCACTGGCTGGACATGGGGTCAAAGCTCTCCACGCTCCTGAGCACGACCTTATCATCCTCCCCTCCTACTGTCACTATAACCTCAGCTGTGCCTGTCACGGAGATAAAAAGGTGTCGAATAGCTGCAAATTAATACCAATAGAGCGAATGCCACTGGGTCATGCATTAGTGCGGGAGGGTGTGCTTGTTATACCCATGGCCCTGCGAGGTCGAGTTCTGGGGCTGTAGAGTTCTCCTCTGCGGTCCTGAAGCAGCAGGTAGTCCTTGGCTTCAGAGATCAGTTCCTGGCACTTCCGAGACTCCTTCACTACATCCAAAGACTCAATCACGTCATGGATATAATAGGGGCTGATCAGAGGCAACCGAATGTGTTCAAGTACCTTTCAAAAGCACACACACACACACGATATTATAATTCTACATTCTCTGCATCACCAAAACTCAGTTCAGATGCAACATACTTCCCCTAATTCTCATTCCTGACCATCAAAAGCACTTGTAAAATAGTTTTATAAAAATTTTACGATGCCCAAAGTGACAGCATGAATCTTGAATCAAAGAAAGTATCAATCAATCAATCAATCAATCAATCAATCAATCAATCAATCAATCAATCAATCAATCAATCAATCAATCAATCAAATGCCTTGACAAAAGTCACAAGCAGCAATCTGGTATTTTAACAGGGCATCTTACAAGCTGATTATTTTAATTAAAATTTTTTTAAAGTACAAAATATCACACAGTTTCACCTGTTTATAGTTACATGTAATGCTGTGGCACATCCCTGAAACATGTTCGTTCTTACGATCACTTCTATTATAGCAACAATAAACAGTCGTTCTCTCACCAGCCTCTCGTCAAGTTAAAAAGACAAAAAAATTAAAAAAAAAAAAAAATAACAGCTCTTCATGTTACAGAGATTCAAGAAAGTGCAAAGTCCTCTGTCCGGAACTCTCTGACTCAGAGAAATTAGCTACAAAGCCCTGACACTGGAGACTCCTTCCAAAATGCTAAATAAATATGTCCTTACAGAAAACATTACCATATAAATAATTAAAGAACTTTAATCCATTTGTGTACAGACTCCACCATTCAAGTCTCTACGACCTTTTCTATGTCTCTTGACCCGTTTCCGGTTGAGAGTACGTCGTGTGCATTCTGACTACCGCTTCTCACCAGACCTTTTGATTTTATTTTCTCTCCTTTTTTTGTGCGTGTGTAGTTTGATGTTTTGTTTTTGTCCGCCGGTTGTGGTGTAGCTCCGGACCTGGTTTTGGGCGTCGGTTCCCCGTGGGTGATGCCTGTGCTCCTAGCGATGGACTGCACCGAGCTTGTTGCTCATTTTAACATTGTGGTTGTCTAGCGCTCTGTGCAGCAGTGCTTGGCGTGGTGTTCCGAGTGATGTCGCCCAGCGGCGGCTGTGCCGGCGGTGTGGGACTCGTTTTCGTGCGCCTTTTGGTGGGACTGTGGCTGCTACAGGCAGATTCTACCATAACAGAGGCCAGTTAAGTCCCATCTCCTTAAATTGCTGAATTGATTATTTTGATCATTCTATTAAGTTTTTCTAGTAGCATTTGGGGTCTTGGACATTGACAGTAAATTTTAGGACAGTAGTCCTGGTAACTAATTAATAAAAGCCTGACATGACAGACATGCTAAATGACAATAGAAACACATCGGTTTCTATCATCAAAATCTGACCGACAAACTAACGTCTACCATCATATTCTGACAGACACTCTAGATGACAATAGCAACAAAACGGTTTCTTACATTATTAATCTGACACATTTAGTAATAATATTAAATACCTCATCACTAGAACCAAATAATAAAATATTGAAATAAAAAAGATAAAATGTATTTTCAAAACTGAAATAAATCAACAATAATTGTCAGAACAGTGACGATAGACACGACTGTGTCACTTTCACGGGGAAATAACACATTGAAATGGCCTGTCGGCTGAAAGGGTCGCAAGTGGCTCTGATTTCTCTCAACTTACGATAGTTTTCCTCCAGAAAAATTTAAATATGAATGCACAAATATATTCTCAATGTTTCTATCATCAAAAATTTCTACCGTCAGGATAGCTGACTGAAAATCTTACCTTGATTTATTTGATGAAATCTAGCTGTCAGAACTCCAAGTCTTGCCCGGAAGTAAATGTCTGCTGTCACAAAAATCACGCGCAGTAGAATTTCCTCTTTGCGTCAGTCAGCATGTGCGTGGTGAGGGCTTGAATTTTGCTATCGTCAGGTGCGTTAGACTGACAGACTGATGATAGCATTTTTTAAAAATAACTGTGGGCTTCTCTCGTGAACGAAATAGTTTTTTCGCTGTTAATCTATTTCAACTCTATCTGTTGACACCCAAAAATGATAAAGCCTGCTTCCACACGATAACTACCAAAGATCCATAACGGCTGAGTCTATCGTCAGGTCATCTGACAGAAATTCACTGACGATAGCAACAGGGATAATGAAAGGGATTTTTAAAATGGGAGTTATGTCTTGCTGCGTTCATGTGCTATGGGAAGATGATATTTTCCAGTTGGGAAGTGGTATTTACCAGTGTGTTGTGTTCACATGCTTTTGTTGTTGTTGACAAATTAAAGATGGTGGACCAGATTCAGAATCAGGCCTGTTATTTGGCTAAAACAATTATAGATTGCCTTGTTCATCAGCAGGAATATGAGTTATCAAAAGTCAAAAGGTAAATAATGCTGAATATTTCCTCATCATGACAAGTAGAGATTTTCTTAACACATTGAATGCCACGCAGTTTTTGGAAATTTGGCTGTAGCCACAATGAGAGTAGCCAGTATCTAGATCATTGTTGGCGTTCTTTGGACAGCCACAGAATATTTTGTATTAGGCTATAATATACATATTATAATATAATATACATAACATTACTCGTTTAAAAGGTGAGAGTCAGCTTTCCGTAGGTGAAAACCACTTCTTTCTTGGTTCATAAGCTAGTCTTGTACTGCTCGCCGCCATGTTGAAAAGGTTAAAGTTCATCTCATCTCGGCAACTCGTGTATCAAAATTTTCTACGAGTTGCCCAGTGGAAAATACCACAAGAGGGGGAGTTCATGTGTGCTTTCCATGTCGGCGTTTGGTATTTACCATAATTCCCATAGCACATGAACGCACCATCTGTCAGACATGTCAAAGAAATAGAACTTTATTCTTTAAAAATCTTTTATTGATATACTCAGTGTATTTTTAAATGACGTGCTGTTTCAGAAGACCAAATACCATATTTTCAATCTTGAAAATATTACCTCACTGAAAAAAGGGCAAGAAAAATTTCTTATTTTGTGGGCAAGGGGTTAATGGATCCAGTTACGGTAGAATCTGCCTACATCATTGGAATGACATCCTGACCTCTATTGGTGGACTTCCCCCCATAATTGTAAAGTGACCTTGGGTTTTGAGAAAGGCACTATATAAATTGAAACTATTATTTTATTATGTAAGTGAATATAGAAGCAAAAACTATTAGAAAGAGATCAGTAATATACACCTACACACAGTACTGTGCAAAAGTCTTAGGCGCATGTAAAGAAATGCTGTAGACTAAAAATGGCTTAAAAATAATAAATATTGAAACATTTCATTAAGTTTATATATTAGTAGTCTGAGGTACAGTGAGTGCAGTTTGATAAGGAAATGAGCTGTAGGCTTTACTGAGCATCTCACACAACCAGCCACAGCTCTTCTGGACACTTGCGCTACGTTCACACTGCAAGGCTTAATGCTCAATTCCGATTTTTTTGTGAAATCCGATTTTTTTGTGAGGTCGTTCACATTAACAAATATATGCGACTTGTATGTGATCCTCAGTATGAACGAAAAGCGACCTAAAAGTGTTCCGCATGCGCATTGCAGGATATGACGACGTCACACGCAGTGAGCATGGCCAGTGTTTACGGAAGTAAAACCGCCCGGTTGCGGTATGACCCATCCAATCTAGCTTGAATAGCTGCATCCCCCCAAATGGAAATCAGCTCCCTAACCTCTGCGTCCTTCCATTGAGAAGATTCAGAACCTTCACAGCCCGAAGCGTCCCTCGCATTGATGTCATGCGCAGGGGCGCAGATACGTTTTTTGAACTGGGGGGGGGAAAAAACTGGGGGGGACAAAGCTGCCAGCAAACCAACCCCAACCCCGATATGCCTGTCAAACTTGTTGTGGGTTACCATAGCAACCAAGCTCGAGCTCGCAACCTGTGCAGTCTGCGCAGCTCAACCAACCGAATATCAGTCTTTGTTTTGTTTTATGTGAGTTGTTGCAACTATGTATACACTGCCGTGCACCTCAATAAACCGAATGGTAATTAGTCTTTTGATTTTTCCGTGAGGTTTGCCTTATGCAAAGAAAGACAGCATAGACGTTTTTTCCTCCCTATAAGTGGGGGGGGACCGAATGAGGTGAATTTAAATCTGGGTGGGACGAATCCCACCCGTCCCCCCCTCTATCTGCGCCCGTGATTATGCGCCATAGTTGTTGTAACTTTTTTTGAGAGACCCGCCGCCTACTTCAGCGCAGAATAGTGACTTGTGGCTTGTTGATGACGTGTAAGTCGGATGAATGCGACCTGGCGGTTCAGACTGAAGTCGCATATGAAAAGAGCGGATAGGAATCGGAATTAGGACCACATATCCAAACGGCCTGGGTCGGATTTGAAAAAATCGGATCTGTGTCGTTCATATTGTCAATAAAAGATCGGATACAGGTCACATATGGGCGAAAAGACCGGATTTGAGTCACTTCAGCCTGCAGTGTGAACGTAGCCTTAGACTACGTTCAGACTGCACCCTGAAACAACCCATATCCGATTTTTTTGCCCATATGCGACCTGTATCCGATTTGTTATCGACAATCTGAACGACACAGATCCGATTTTTTTCACATGCGACCCAGGCCGCTTGGATATGTGGTCCTAATTCCGATGCACATCCGTTATTTTCACATGCGACTGCAGTCTGACCGGACAGGTCACATTCATGCGACCTACACGTCATCAACAAGAGACAAACGTCACTATTCTGCATTGGCTAATCCCGCCTCTTTGGTGGAAACTTGAAGAGTGCGCTTTTTTTTGTTTACATATTACGTAGATGTGCTTATTACGTGTCAATTTGTGCATGCGGGACACTTTTGGGTCGTTTTCCGTTCATATTGGAGATCGCATACAAGTCTCATATAATTGGTAATGTGAACGGCATAACAAAAAAATCGGATTTCACAACAAATCGGATATGGGTCGTTTCAGGTTGCAGTCTGAACGTAGTGTTTGTCACACTCGCGTCTTCATTTTGCACCAAAACCCAGTAGCCTTCATTATGTTTTCTTTTTTTTTTTTTATCTGAAAAGTGCTCTCTTATGTAATATGCTGCTCAGATACAACAATTTTTTTCTCCAACACTTGATTTTGTGCTGGAAAATGAACGTTTGGAACTTTAGCATGTTTTTGTACCGACTCGATAATGTAGAAGTCGTAAAATAGAAATCTATAACAAAGTTTGTATGAAAAAAAAACAACAGGGTGCTTATGACTTTTGCACAGTACTGTATATATATCAATAATATAAACCTCTGACTTGCCTACCATCAGAGCTGGTGTTCAACAAATTCTAACCAACTGGAAATGAGAATTCAGCACTGCTGTGGTATAAACTGAGACTGTTGAGCTAAACCCCTGAGAAATCTGTAGCCCTTTCATTTATTAGTTCACTCTGATTATCTCCTCGCATTGAAATCACACTTCATAAAGAAGTGTGAGCCAGAATTTGAGAACGGATAAACTCTACAGAAAAAAACATTTATAAGTTGTTGTTGCTAAAGGTTGCTAGGCTACATGTTCCTGAATTACAGAGTGTACTTATTTTTCTTCCCATCCGGTTTCCGAATGTTGTTTTATTTTCTGGAAAAAACAACAACCTGATTGCATACTGAAATCTGTTGTGGGATGTTTTGTGCCCATCTAAAATTATTTATTCGTTTGTTTACAGAAGTTGGTGAGGAGTACACAGTTGTTCTTTAGACCCTGATAAACAGAAACGGAGAACAGAAGGAGGGTGTTTCTTTCCCCGTGACTGTATATGCAGACAAATGATCGTGCAGCTGTCTGTAAACCAAGCCTGGAGTAGATGACCTTGCACAGACTAACATCGTCAAAATAAACAACGTTTGGGCAATCTGCCACATGTTCTCACCGAGTTCCAAGATGAAACGGAGCTCTACAGGCTAACATAATAAATTCCAGGCAGAAGGATGACGCTACACTGTTCCTAGAAAACCAAGAGCAAATTCACCAAGTCTGACTTGTGTTCCTCTCTCTCTCTCTCTATTACAACAGAGTACATGATATTATCTTCTACAACTGTAACTAAGGCTACGTTCACACTGCAGGCTGAAGTGACTCAAATCCGATCTTTTCGCCCATATGTGACCTGTATCCGATCTTTTATTGACAATATGAACGACACAGATCCGATTTTTTCAAATCCGACCCAGGCCGTTTGGATATGTGGTCCTAATTCCGATTCCTATCCGCTCTTTTCATATGCGACTTCAGTCTGAACCGCCAGGTCGCATTCATCCGACTTACACGTCATCAACAAGCCACAAACGTCACTATTCTGCGCTGAAGTAGGCGGCGGGTCTCTCAAAAAAAAGTTACAACAACTATGGCGCATAATCACGGGCGCAGATAGAGGGGGGGACGGGTGGGATTCGTCCCACCCAGATTTAAATTCACCTCATTCGGTCCCCCCCACTTATAGGGAGGAAAAAACGTCTATGCTGTCTTTCTTTGCATAAGGCAAACCTCACGGAAAAATCAAAAGACTAATTACCATTCGGTTTATTGAGGTGCACAGCAGTGTATACATAGTTGCAACAACTCACATAAAACAAAACAAAGACTGATATTCGGTTGGTTGAGCTGCGCAGACTGCACAGGTTGCGAGCTCGAGCTTGGTTGCTATAGTAACCCACAACAAGTTTGACAGGCATATCGGGGTTGGGGTTGGTTTGCTGGCAGCTTTGTCCCCCCCAGTTTTTTGTCCCCCCCAGTTCAAAAAAACGTATCTGCGCCCCTGCGCATGACATCAATGCGAGGGACGCTTCGGGCTGTGAAGGTTCTGAATCTTCTCAATGGAAGGATGCAGAGGTTAGGGAGCTGATTTCCATTTGGGGGGATGCAGCTATTCAAGCTAGATTGGATGAGTCATACCGCAACCGGGCGGTTTTACTTCCGTAAACACTGGCCATGCTCACTGCGTGTGACGTCGTCGTATCCTGCAATGCGCATGCGGAACACTTTTAGGTCGCTTTTCGTTCATACTGAGGATCACATACAAGTCGCATATATTTGTTAATGTGAACGACCTCACAAAGAAATCGGATTTCACAAAAAAATCGGAATTGAGCATTAAGCCTTGCAGTGTGAACGTAGCGTATGAGACACATAAGCATACATGCAGTATATATATGGGTCTGTCACAGAAACTGGGTACTGTGTGGCCTGGGAAATCCCATGCTGCTTTGCACAATCGTTCCGATCTGAAAAGACAGCATGGAAACTATGGTCTAAAGGCTCGCCTGAGTTAGGGAGCCAATCAGAGAGTGGGGAGGGGTGGAAAGACGGTGACACGTACTACTCGACAAACGGAAGCTTGTAGTTTATTTGGGACTGTTTACGGATCACATTTAACATGGCGGCGAGCGATACGAACCAAACTTTCAATCAAGCTTTAGACACTGTTCTGAATAGTTTAGAGCGAAAGTTTGTTTTAAAAAAAGAACAGCGTTTGGCGTTTCAGTCTTTCTTCGCCTCTTCGTCGCTCTAACTACGTCACCGGGTACAACTGCCATGATTGGCCATGGGCTACGTATACGCCAAATGATAGACATTCGCAACGTCCAATAAACAGCCGTTGACAATCGTAAACCACACCTCCCCTACGAGAAATTCAATAGGCGATTCCAGACCATATTTCACTTGTGATATGGTCTGGTGTTAACCAGACTAGGTACTGTGGGGGTACCCCACTAAATATACTCACAGTCAATAAACTATACGGTTTTGAATGGTGATGTTAGTTTTAATTTGAAATAAAATGATGAAAGAAATAATACAGATAAAACTAAATCTTTGATGTGAATATTCAGAATTTGGCAAAAATTCTGCAAATTTGTGGAAAAATGGCGGCTTGATCTGGGACATGATAAAGGGTTGACTACATCGCATTCCCTTAAAAAGGTTGTAGTCCACTGAAAAGTCTACAGTTATCACTAATTGTATTTTAAGTTGTAACTTTATCCACCTAAGGATTGGTGCGCTCACAGAATAATCATAACCGTCATAAAACATCATGCAAAATATTTGATCTCCGTTGTAACTCCATTTTCCGCAGATCCAAAACCAATACGATCGTGTGTTTTGATCTAAACGGAAAGCCTCAGGGTCGAGGTCACTACCTCACCAAAAGTAGCAACTTAAAATCACTACGCCATATAAAACTTTAGTTATAAATCTGCGATTTTGTTTTTTAAAACGAAAGCTGAAAGTTAGGTATAGAATATGTTTCTTACAGAATATGTTACGATGGTAGCTGGTCTTGTATGAATTTCTGAGCTATAAAATGAGTTGTGGTCTATTTTTTACCGTCGCGTGTTATTTGTGTGCGGGGAAGGACACACATTAACAATTTGCATGTGTAGAATGGAATTTTCCACTCCAACAGTTAGAAGTTGATCGTGCTTCCATTCATGGCCTCTCTGTTACGCAGGTGATCTGTTCGGACGTTATCGCTGAAAAGGTGAGTTTTGACAGGTTTATTTTGTTTTAGTCTTGCAGTATAAGGCAATAGAATGTTTCTTTTTCATCTTACTTTCATATTTCGTAGTGTTTGTGTATTTTTGGCCAATATTTTGCAACCACAGTCAATTTAGATCGAACTTTTGATAGAATCTATGGCCAGTCATTTTGCCCCGCCCCCGCCTCACGCTCCGTCCGGTGCGGTAGTGATGTCCCGTTGCTCGCGCGCCGCAGCAGAGACCCGCGCGACCTTCAGCCGGTACAGTCGCTGTTCTTTTACCACCGCCGTTATTCTCATCTTTCAGGTGTGTACTTGATTTTTCCATTGTGTCCTATTTCGCCATATCAAATACCCAAAATGTATCATATTACTCATATTTAAGTGAATAATCAATTCAGTCATCATAACTTGGCATTTTTAACCCAAGCAATCAAAAAGAGGAAATTTATTCAATATTTTCACTCATCTGTGAAGGAGGGGCTTTAATTCTTCATGATGGAGTTATTTTATATGTAAATCAATTTTACAAAAGCGTTTGAATTGTAATCAAAAACATTTTCCACAGTGGAGGCCAGATAAAGCAAGATGCTATCTTTATTCTTATTAAACATGACAAAAGAAACATAGCGTGTTAGGTAAATGCAAAAAAAAAAAGTAAATTTAGAAAAAAAAATTTTGACCATAATGTCCCAAATGAGAGACCAGTTTCTGAGACGGACCCATACACACACCCTCTTTAAATTTAAAGAGCTCCTGATCCTAGCTTACCTTTTCAAAGCTCTGCCTGCGGGAAGCACACTTCTCCAACCACAGCATGGCTGCCTCAAACACAGTCTCCTCCTGAGGCACGTGGAGATGATCACTGGAGATGATCTCAGTCAGTTTATCAGCACACAGTGAGAGGAACTCCTCCTGCATTAAATGTTCACAGATTAAAGTTCAAAGGGAAAAAATGAGTCAGTGATGTACACCGATTTAAACACGCACAGTACTGGTCACCAGTCATGTCTTTATTTTTTGGCTTTGTGTTTCAATTACAAAACATTCACTTTCCCAAAAAAGGTCATGTTACAGAAAACGTTTGTATGTCAGGAAAGAAATTTAAGCTAGACTGCCTTTCAGATTTTTCAAGTTTAGGTCAGAAAAAGAATTCCCCCTGACACCCAATTATTTTTGTTTAGTGGACCAAAAGCTACTGAATTCAAATCACAGACTTCCAATTTTATTAGTTTTTTTAAAATAGAACAATTAATGAATTTAGAACCACGTGGCCCTAAATTCTCCGCTATTTTTTCCTGCTTCACCATGACACAATACAAGATACTACATCATGCATCATGTGGTGGGCTTCCCCCGTTTGCGCAAGGCATTGTGGGCAGGGCTTTGAACCAGAATTTTTTTCCTATTGGTTCGTTCCGAACAGAAACGGAATTTTAACGTTTCCGGTTCCACCATTAAATAGACGTTCCCGAACCGGTTAGAACAAAAAAATTTCGTTCCCGGAACGGTTAATTACGTTCCCTGTCAGCTGTTTAACAAATGGCTATAAAATTATGTCTCTGTCTCATCCAGCTTAAGCCAAATGTAGGCTAATTCTATTACAACCTTCATTAAATAAGACAAGAAATAATTCAAAACAATTATTATTTCAAATGTTGGCAATTTGGATTCTCAGTAGGTCTTCCCATCTACACAAACAGAAAAAGTGCCAAAAATGAAAGATAATTCGTTTAGTGTGTTACCAAAGGCGAGTCAGGCCCTATGCATTGATAGGCTAACAGAGGTTAACGTAATTTAATGTTCGCGAGCCTCTCATTAACGTGGACAAATATATTGATATCGTGTTTGAAATTGACGTTTTTGAATGACGATAGACTGCAATATTTACCTCTTATTTAAGATGTGGAGACGTGATAGTAGTCCACCCTCCCGCTCTCTCCATTCAGTCAGCGAACGTCACACAGGAAGTGAACCCCAGCGGGTCATAGAAACTTGCGCAGGAGAAGAATGACTTTTTTATTTGTAGGCTACGGAAACTTTGAGGAACGAAATAAAAATCGGTATTAACCGGTTACCATTATTTTTAATAAGCGTTTCTGTTCCGGAACATAAAAAATAATAAAGTTTCTGGTTTCTGTTCCATGTGAAATAGAAAAACTTCCCGGTTTTCGTTTTCGTTCCTTGAACCGGTTCAAAGCCCTGATTGTGGGATACAAATTTGAAACAGGAGAGAACAATGGAGGGCGTGAGTGTGCGAATAAAACATGAAAGACCGACTACAGTAACGGAAAGCGAGAAGAAAAGACGTTATGTTGTGAAGGAAAGGAAATGCAGGACCGAAGTAATAAATATCGGCGGTCAGCGAGCACCTCGGTGTGATCAGCTGTTCGGTTAGCGACAGAATGATCCAAGTGTCAGTGCACAGTCAAAGGTAAACCTGTAGATGGCAGTAATGCAACACTGGATGCCAGCTGCCGTAAAACCCAAAAGAAGAAGAAAAAGGTAAAACGCATACATGGACTTCCTCGGTCTGCTTGACTGTGCACAGCTTGTGATTTCATGCACATTATTTGCTCAGGAATCCCTTCAAATTAAATAACTTCCCGGCCACAGAATGGCCCGATATGTTTACTTCTGTAATATCTCACAAAATATCACAATGACCAAATTCCAGAGGGAACTAAATTTCACCGATTTTATGAAATCGAAAGGTCGTCTAGCTTTAAAGAGCCCGCCTCCCTCACCCTCCACAAAATTCTCTGCACCAAGTAGTGAGTCGCCAATTTTGGCGCTAGCGATATTCCATAAACAATCCAGAACCATTCGGCAACATCCTCAGCCAGAGATCTTAAACTGTAACATGACATTGAAGATATTTTGTCAACGTATCTGTATTTTAAACTTTTATGACCGACTCATTCCATTTATGTGGTTATTCTGAACCCGTACCGGCCTTGGCCGTCTTGCGGGTGGCTGTGAGGCAAAGAACAGCGAAGGCGTGTTTTGTTCAAAGCTTCCACGTATGATCCATAGAGGAAGAAAAAGCTTGAGATGGGTTTCGAATGGATCACTAATAGTGAATTTGTGGAGGTTTTGATGCACCAAAAGCAAACAGAAGAGCAGTCAGGTGCTTTCAGAATGCAGTGGTCTGTAAACAAAGACAACAAACTGGATTCTGGGAAGGCTGAGTCAGCCCCTTTAACACAAGTAAGTGACAGAGCAATTCTGAGACAAAAACATCATCAAGGCTGTCTGGGATTCACAAAAACAAACAATTGAGAAGAACTGTACATCGTCTGGGATGCCTGGAATAAAACATGAATAGAGATCTTGCAGTCACGTGACCGGAAAGTACACAGCCGCCATCTTGTCGGTCAAAAACACCGCTGAATACTACTGCACTCGTGTACAGAATGGATCAATTTCAACCGACGGACTACACGGCTCATTTTTCTAATGAACAAATAACTAGATATATGTCTAAAATAAACGACCTACAGATTAGTGACCCTTATGGCTTACCGGACGGAGTTTTCACGACCGTGTCAGTGGATTTTGAACTGCCAACGGAATACCCAGACGTGTATAATTACCTCATTAACTTTCCCTCGCTGTTCAGTGGTGAAGCACTGCGTGCCTATAAATCTCTGGACAGTTATCTTTACAGAAATTCAGGATTTGTCAGCCACGGCATTTTGTAAACAAGAAAATAATCCTCATTGCACGGGTAAGTCACTTAAGTATTGAGTATAGCACTGACCAGCCGATTATAGAATAGAATAAGGTAATTCCAGCTGTAATTCCAAATCGTCCGTCTTGTTTACATGGATCTGGCGTTGGAGAGGTAGAGGCTTAGCAGTGGAGATTTGAGTGGCTGTTTTCTGAGCTTAGTCAACAGGCCGGCTCTGCAGCCTCGCTTTTGCTTCCGCTCCCGGCGCCGCCTCCTTCGCTTTGCTTCCGATAACAATCCACGGAGACCCCGCTGGTCTCACTATCTCGTCCGGAACATTGTGCATGCGATGGAAATCGCTACAAACTGTCATTTTCTGCTGGAAACCAATGTCCAGTAAGTCCATACGGTTGTAGTGGATATTGAAGTCCGGTACAGATGAACAACACGCAAAAATACACACAAAAAACATAAAAAACGTGCACAGGTAGGGAGAGCTTGTAGCCGCAGCCGTTGTAGTAGAATTGTACATAGTAGGGTTTTCCAGAAGAAAAGGTAGAAGTAGAAGCAGAAGTAGAAGGCGGAAATATGTCGTTTGACCGACAAGATGGCGTCTGTCACAATCTGGATTGGCTGTGACGTCACATGCAAGTGCTCCATAGAACAAAAATGGCTTAAAAATAATGAAATGTTTCAACATTAAAAATACTGTAAACAGCAGTAAGTCATCATAAATGAAACAAAATCAATATTTGGTCTGAGACGACCCTTTGCATAAAAAAAAAAAAAAGTAGTCTCCGGTACAGTGAGTGCAGTTTGATAAGGAAATGAGCTGGAGGCTTTACTGAGCATCTCACAGAACCAGCCACGGTTCTTCTGGACACTTTGACTGTCACACTCGCATCTTCATTTTGCACCAAAACCCAGCAGCCTTCATTATGTTTTCTTTTTTCATCTGAAAAGTGCTCTCTTATGTAATATGCTGCTCAGATACAAACATTTTTTCATTTTGTGCTAGAAAACGAACGTTTGGACTCTAAAATGTTTTTGGACTGACTAATGTAGAAGTCTCATCTGCATCTGTAGCCGCTTTATCCTGTTCTACAGGGTCGCAGGCAAGCTGGAGCCTATCCCAGCTGACTACGGGCGAAAGGCGGGGTACACCCTGGACAAGTCGCCAGGTCATCACAGAGCTGACACATAGGCCCTGTCCATACGGCAACGGATTCAGGTGAATCTGATAAAATTGTTTATCGTTTCGGCACCGGCGTTTTGGGTGCCCCAAAACGAAATCTTTTGAGAACGGGTTCCAGAGTGAAAAAAAAATCTGGCAACGGAGCCGTTGCGAAGTCGTCTGGATGAGTAGAACAGATTTGTTTACGATGACGTCACAACCACATGACTGAGTGCTTCACGCCGGGTAGAAGTGTAACGAACTTGATGCGAGTTGTCAACAAATCCTATAACATGGTTCATGAAACGCGCTTACAAAATATTTTCACTGCGAGTGTGAAAGAATAGCCCTTAGGGCAGAGTCAATCCCGCCAGCAAAAGTAGGGGGAAAAAAAAAAAAAAAAGGAGCGATCTCACCTCTTCAGATGTTGGTTTAAGTCCGACAATACATTCCTCAAAAAGGGCGTAGAAGAACAAAGTAATCCATCAACATGTAGCATTCAATTTATTCTGGACCATTAAAGAATTCTGGAGGATATCCGAATGTTGGCTTACCGGCTTCCATCTACCCCCATTCATTCCTCTTTCTGCGTCTCCATTCAAAAAACGAGCACATGATTTAAAGGGACTATATCCATAGGATAGGGAGTGAGAAAGTGTGTGCGTGTGACAGAGACAGGGATAGTCACTGTGCGCATGCGCAGTTATGCGCATGCGTCTACTTCTATTGTTCTGGTGTCTCCGATGGGACCGTCTTACAGCGCACGTAGAGGTGTGGCATGTGTATTGCATCGTTTTCAGCAAGCGTTGCGTTGCCATATGAACCTGATATTTTACTGATCCGTTGCCCATGTGGACGCGATATTTAAAAAATAAAATAAAATCTCGCTGCCGTTGTCGTGTGGATGTAGCCATAGACACAGACAACCATTCACACTCACATTCACACCTATGGTCAATTTAGAGTCACCAGTTAACCTAACCTGCATGTCTTTGGACTGTGGGGGAAACCGGAGCACCCGGAGGAAACCCACGCGGACACGGAGAGAACATGCAAACTCCGCACAGAAAGGCCCTCGCCGGCCACGGGGCTCGAACCCGGACCTTCTTGCTGTGAGGCGACAGCGCTAACCACTACACCACCGTGCCGCCCCTAATGTAGAAGTCATAAAATAGAAATCTATAAAGTTTGTATGGAAAAAAAGACTAAGACTTTTGCACAGTACTGTAGATTTAATTACTTTTCATTTCATTATTTTCAAAGCGTCTTCACTGCACAGGATTTCTTTACATGTGACAAAGACATTGTAGTTCGCCTCTTTTCCATCAACACAGTGAGATCTGGGAGTTTATAATAAGCAGCATAAAAATAGCACCATGAAGGATTTAATAAGCTTTACTTCTCTCTTTGGGAGCATAGCTCATCATCCAAGGTCAAGTCCTTCAGCAGCCAAGGACATCCACAGTGCATAGATAATCTATTTTAATGGTGTTTATAACATCATTTGCTCTCATTATTTCCAGGGCAACGAAATGACGACACCCCCAACCCCCTGATATCAGAACTTTAGTGTCAGGAGCAGTGATGGGAATAACGGCGTTAGAAATAACGGCGTTACTAACGGCGTTACTTTTTTTAGTAACGAGTAATCTAACTGATTACTTTTTACATCGTTATAACGCCGTTCCCGTTACTTACAATAAAATACTATGCGTTACTTTATTAAAGCTGTTTTCATCTGGCACGCCGCTCGTTCAGCCTTTCTTTACTCTGCTTTAGTGTGGGGCGGGGAGACACGAGACAACGGCACAGTAAGCCAATCAGAGTAGATTTGGACAACGTACGTAGGTAGGCCACGCCTACTGCACTACTGCGTGGTCTTTCAATCGGAAGACCCAGCGATGGCGAGCGGTCAGCCCAGCACTGCGCTTTCACACTGGAAATACAGCCAGGACTTTTCATTACTTGAAATAAAAGGCAAGGGTGTTTACATGCAATGCACATTATGTCGAGGAACAAAGCGTTTGTCCTCGTCAGTGGCCAGTAATTAGTAACATAATTTTAATAACTACAAAAATATATTACATTTGATAGATGTCTTATCTCACATTGTCCCACAAAAATATTAATATAGTGTAGATAACATTACTAATTGGTTCTGTTAAGTGTCCATTTCAGTCATTAAACACATTTAACATTCACTTTTATTATGATTACACTAATTGAATTTGATTTTTTTTGAGGGGGAACAAAATGTAACGGAATAATTACTTTCCCTGGTAATTAGTTACTTTCATGACAAAGTAACTCCGTTACTAACTCAGTTACTTTTTGGGAAAAGTAACTAGTAACTATAACTAATTACTTTTTGAAAGTAACGTGCCCAACACTGGTCAGGAGTGAATCGATTGTGCCTGCTGACAACTAACTCTTTTGCAATTTACACGTTAAAGGAATGGTTTGTCATTTTTACAGCCCTTTGCGTCCTGCAGAATTAATTGCAAACAACGATGAGGCTTGAGTTTTTGAACCCGCTGCCTTTGGTGAAGCTACATATACATTGCGAGTTGCGCATTTGTTTTGGATGGGGTGGAAAAAATATAAACGAAGAAGGAAATGACCTCACCTGTTTGCACACAGTGCTGAAGTGCTGCTGGATGTACTCCATGCTGCGACGCTCTAGCTCTTTACACGAGTGAGCCTCAGCAAAGCAGTGGATGCCCACACAGTTGATCTCGTCCATCTGACGCTCCATGAACCTGCAGCAGGCCTCACGCACTGCCATGACATCCAGCAGGTTGGCTGCAGCCAGGAGGGCCTGTACGTTGGCCTTGGAGATCACCACCTCGGCAGTGTAGGCATAGTTGACGAGCATGCCGATCATCTGGGGCTCCACGCCATTGATGGCCACTCGTTCCTGCCGCGACTCCATCAGGTCAGTGGAAAACATAGCCTAGGAAATCAAAAAGTGTCACGCTGTACATTTCTGTCAGTTTGCGTACAACCCCCCTCCCCCCAAAAAAGGCAGCACCAATTAGGAGAGCAAACAGCCCCACACGGCTTACTCTCAAGTGCTCCGTTAAACAGACACACTTTTACCCCATTTCCACCAAATCAGTTCCAGGGCTGGTTCGGGGCTGGTGCTGGTTCACAACTCGTTCAACTTGCGAGCCAGCTGAGAACCAGTTTGCTTTTCCATAGCTCGCGGTGCTAAGGGAAGCCACGTCATTACGTCGCTGTATACGTCAGTTACGTTGCTACGTTTGCATAAACCTTGGCGCAAATATCGAAGCAAAAACAACACGGAAGAAGCAGCAGAAGCAGCAGCAACAACAACAATAATAATAATGGACGACTTCGCGTTTGTACAGCTGCTGCTTCTCGTCGCTTAAAAGTGGCGATCTTTCGCGGTCTTGTTATTGTTCTTAACAACTCCACCCCCCCCGCTGACATAAGCGGTTCTTTCCTCTGGCCCAGCAGAGAGTTGGTGCTAACCTGGAACCGGTTTTTGGCCCCAGAGCCAGTTCTTTGTCAGTGGAAACAGAAAACCCGGTTCCAAACTAAGCACTGGCCCTGAACCAGCCCTGGAACTAGCCTGGGCCCGCCCATCCTAAGTGTGACGCAACACGAGGGCCTGTTGCGAGCTTAGTCTGGCCAGGCAAGCTATCTCCAGCTCTTCCAAGCTCCCGAAAAATCGGGGACCAATCAACTTTGAGCATCTCCAACGGCCCTGGGTAGAGGCGTGTTCAAGGCACTGACGTAGTAGAACTGCGACCGGAAGCCATAGATTGTTTACAGAATCTATGCCGGAAGCGCTTCATTCACGCTTCCGCATCTATTATGCATAGAAGCTGTATTGAAAGCATTCAACGGGAAGTTCTCATTGAAAACGGAGCAAAGAGCAGCCCTGGAGGTATTTATTGAAAGGAAGGACGTTTTCGCCTTGCTCCCGACCGGCTTCGGTAAGAGTTTAATCTACCAGTTAGCCCCGTCGCGTCGCATACGTCAGAGGAAAGAGTGATGTGACTGGTTTAAGCTTCGTCACAGCCTTTTCTGGCTTCGACCAGTAGCAAACTGAGGCATTTCAGGGAGGCGGGTCAACCACGGGCTCTGGGAAATAGTTGGGCTTAATATCTTGGCCAGACCAATAGCTCGCAGAGCTTTGTCGCGTTAGCCAGACTACCCTGGAACTGCTTTGGTGGAAAAGGGGCATATGATAAAACATGAAGTTTTCTTTCATGAATGGATCTTTACTTGGAAGTAAGAGCTGAAGGAGGCAAGAACGATGCGATGACAGGGGAACTCCTGGCCTCCACAGCACAGTGTGACATCGCAGAAGGCATTGTTAAGCCTCAGGCTGTTCAAGCCTTCCAGCACCTTGTTGGGATGTCGAGGCTCGTTGAACACGTAATCTTCGCTGTCCAACGTCCCGAGTGGGGGACCAGGATCCTCCAAACACGGCGATGGAGGCAGCGTGGCTGGAGCAGGGGAGCTAGTTAGCATATTTGCAGCCATGATTTCCATTTTGTCACTAGAGCAGTCTACAACAGCAAGACAAAAATGTTTGAGGTCATGTAAAAATCATGTGTAGTATAATAATAATAATAATAATAATAATAATAATAATCATCATCCTTTAGATATGTGACTATTAGTCATGTCTAAATAATGCTCATGGATATTGTACTGCCCAAAGTTGTCCACAAATATTTTACTCTGTATAGATTTATTTTTATAAATCTAAATGTTGAATATATAAAAAGGTTCAAAACAACAAGGCCTGTGATTGCTCATTGCAGCAATCTTGCATGCATAATAGTACAGATCACACTGTTTAGTATATACTCTACAGCAGGGGTTTTCAAAGTGTGGGAGAGTCAGCCCCCCTTCAGAGAACAAATAAACAACAGCGCCCCCCCCTTACAATTTTTGTTGTTGTTATACTTAATGTTCCATTTGTATTTAAAAAAAAAATGGTTGTTGTACACATTTTTATTTTTTCTTACACATTTTAAACATCTGTGCTTTTTTGTAAAAACATCTTGTTTTACACGTTTTAAACATCTCATAGCATCGTTAGCTAGCACCTCTTGGCAGACAACACACTGTGGCAGTGGAGCATCTTCAGATCCAGTCCATGAAAATCCAAACTTTAAATAATCGTGGTCATACTTCCTTCTTTTTTTTTTTGCTTGGCCCAGACTCTGTCTCCTCACTCACTGTAGCTTTAGGTACTAAAAATCGATCCATTTTGTCTCTGGCAAAGGCTAGCTGAAGTTCGCTAAATGTCCGCAATAGTAACTTATTCTGGTTTATTTTTCCTCACGAGGCGGCACGGTGGTGTAGTGGTTAGCGCTGTCGCCTCACAGCAAGAAGGTCCAGGTTCGAGCCCCGTGGCCGACGAGGGCCTTTCTGTGTAGAGTTTGCATGTTCTCCCCGTGTCCGCGTGGGTTTCCTCCGGGTGCTCCGGTTTCCCCCACAGTCCAAAGACATGCAGGTTAGGTTAACTGGTGACTCTAAATTGACCGTAGGTGTGAATGTGAGTGTGAATGGTTGTCTGTGTCTATGTGTCAGCCCTGTGATGACCTGGTGACTTGTCCAGGGTGTACCCCGCCTTTCGCCCGTAGTCAGCTGGGATAGGCTCCAGCTTGCCTGCGACCCTGTAGAACAGGATAAAGCGGCTAGAGATCATGAGATGAGATTTTTCCTCACGTTACGCCCCCCCTGAAGAACTCTGGCGCCCCCTAGGGGAGGCGCGCCCCACACTTTGAAAAGCCCTGCTCTACAGTATATAACTGCTTAGTATATACTTTCTATTACAATTTTGTACATACTCTATATACAGTTGTGGTCAGAAGTATACATACACTCATCATGGACATGAATGTCATGGTAATTTTGGGCTGTTAATGATTTCCTTGAACTGCTCTTTTTCCAGGGTGGAATGATTGTACAGCATGCATCTTTAACGACTTCCAAAAACAAGAATTGTGTGCAGAAGTTTGAATTTATCTTGGATTTTCTCTAATCCACACAGGATTAGAGAAAATTATACATACAGGCTCAAATATATACAACCATACACTTAAATCTGTTAATAAGTGGTGCTGAAGGTTCTACAATGGCTTAACTTGACGAGGCCAAGGCCTATTAACTTCTCCTTACTGATCATGATTGATTACAACTGGTAGTTTCTCTCTGCCAGCATAAAAAGGAATTTGTTTGACAGCACTCCTTGGATTGACCAATACTCAGAACCATGGGAAAGTCCAAGGAACTCGGTGAAGAGCTAAAAAGGAGAATTGTAGATTTACACAAGTTAGGAAGGTCTCTTGGGGCCATTTCTAAACAAGTGCAGATTCCAAGATCATCAGTTCAAACAATTCTAAGTTCAAGTTTTTCAGATGTGTCACCATTTTGGCAAGGTCTGGAAAAAGACCCAAACGGTCACCCTCAGATGAGAGGAAATTGGTTAGGATGTTCAGGAACAACCCAGGAACCACCAAGGCTCAAGCCTGCCATGAACTGGAAACTGCTGGAACACCAGTATCACTGTCCACAGTGAAGCCAGTTTTACATCGCCATGGACTGAGAGGGCGCTGACCAAGAAAGAAGCCTTTGCTCCAAAATTGACACCTTCAAGCTTGACTGAAATTTGCATTTGCCCACGTGGACAAGCCAAATACCTTCTGGAGAAAAGTTTTATGGTCAGACGAGACAAAGATTGAGCTATTTAGCCACAATGACAAGAGGTATGTTTGGAGAAGTAAAGGTGAGGCTTTCAAACCTAAGAACACTGTATCAACTGTCAAGCATGGTGGTGGGAGCATCATGCTCTGGGGCTGTTTTGCTGCCAGTGGTACTGGTGCATTGCACAAAGTGGATGGAATAATGAAGGACGACTACCTCCAAATTCTTCAACTTCACCTCAAATCAACAGCTAGACGGTTGAAACTTGGACACAATTGGGTGTTCCAACAGGACAATGATCCCAAACACACATCAAAACTGGTTTTAGAATGGATAAAGCAGGCTAATATTTAAGCTTCTGAAATGGCCTACCCAAAGCCCCAACTTATTGAAAAATTTGTGGACTACTCTTAAACGCCAGGTCCGTCTCAGGAAGCCAACCAATTTAAATGAACTCTACCAATTCTGCCAAGAAGAGTAGTCAAATAACCTGGCGACTCATTGCATCGTTTTTTCATTAATTGTGTGGTGGTCTCTAGTATGAATGAACGCCCTGTGAGCCGGTTTTGGTGAAAAAAATGCTGTGGTTCTCCTGTTTCAGGCTGTTCTAGTTTGGTGGAGGAGTGGGTGGCGGGAGAACGACAGGATTTCAGCTCTTACTCATTAATATTCATGACATGTAAACATCTTACCTCTGATTGGCTAACAGCACTGTGACGCCACCTCCAGTGGGTCAGAACAAGCGGATGTGGGTGTCTTTGTAAAAACTGTTTTGATTGGCTATTATGGTCTCGACATCGATGTTTTGACCAATAACAATATAGAGAACACGAATTTTACATCACATTCAACGAGATTTAAACGAGACTAAAGATGGCGACTTACAAATAATGTGTAAACATCGTTGGAGTTAATAAAGTTTGAACAGCATGAAGGAACATACCCCAAACCCCCGAAATTAATTAAAAAAAATTTCTCAACGGATTTGGCATAATATAAAAAGGTCGTTTTTTACTTAGAAAAAGTGGAAATCCGCCGAAAAGCGGGAAACTCTCATCCCTGCCTAGCTTGTGACCATGTCATGCATGCTAACGTGGAGAATATGAACATGCTATTTTGTAACAAAAACCTTCGAACAAAAAGTTCATGTTTTACTTCCAGCTTGTGAGCTGGTGGTCGATCGTCTTGACTACAGATCCAAGTATTAAAAACAACCTCGAAGCAAAACCACAACTGAAGGCGCCAAAGTTTGAAAAGTCACTGTGGTTGAAATGATCAGAACACAGTACTAACGCTGCATTATACTTCGCTGGTGGCGTTCCAAAGATAAATTCCAACCATTTCTTCTTCAGCTCTTCTATCTTGCAACGTTGCTCCGCTTAGGTTTCGTTTCTGTCGGCGGCTCCAGCCCGACTTTGAACTAGGGATGTTAACCGATGACTGTTTGACCGGTGGTTGACCGAATCAACGTCAACCGGTTAATTTTTTTGGGTTGTCGGTGAAAAAAAAAAAAAAAAAATCAATCGTTTTGAAGCTGCTGATTTTGGAGCGGAGAACCTGGAATTCTGTGTTTGTAAACGCTTGGGGCATGCCATGCGGTGTAAGGACGACAGCTGACAAATCAGAAATACCCATTCAGTCATATCCCGCCCTCCCGCCCCAGTTAAAGACAGCTGACAAATCAGAAACGCCCATTCAGTCATGTCCCGCCCTCCCGCCCCAGTTAAAGACAGCTGACAAATCAGAAACACCCATTCAGTCATGTCCCGCCCCAGTTGAACACAGCTGCCACTCGGCGAAAGAAAAAAAAAAAGTGTAGACACAGGCTTTTTAGCTTACAAATTAATATTCTGTTTTTTTTTTTTTTTTAATTATTATTAGAAGGCACATGGAGTTTAGTCCTGCCTTGGCCAGTGCATTCTGAACGTATGTTTCGGTCTGTAGCCAACAATGCATGTTATTGCAGATCACAACTCGCCACACAAACTAAAGGCACAGATGCCGACTTTTTCACGGCTTTTTCATGGACTGTAACGGCATTTGCTTATGTAGTAATTTTAATACAGAATTTACTCTGATGAAATTATTCAGACACTCCAACGCCCCCCCTAAAAAAAAAAAAAAATCGGATCTGCACGAGCCGTGAAAAAGGCGTGCCGTTTGCATCCCTGTTTAAACTCATAGGTTAACCGACTTTAACCGGCTAATGAGGCTCGGTGGTCGGTCAAGATTTTTTTTAGTTTTCGCCATCCCTACTTTGAACGCTCGTAACTCGCGCAGGGGAGGTCCCAGCCTCCCCAAACATGCAATGTTGATGTATTACTGCCACAAATAACACAGGCACGAACTTGTTCAGACACGTTTTCAGCTTGCTGTTAGGTCCTCTTTGTTAGCTACTGGCGAGATGGGCTCTGCTATCTCTCCTCACGCTGAAATCTGAACTCTCTTCCCGTGGACGGTCGCAAGCCAAGGTGGGCGAGGCCACGAATACTAATTTTCGAAGTGACGCAAGTTCGTAGGGCTTTTTCAGATTCGCTCGTTTTTCCGACCAGTTTCTTTCAGAAGCTAATACAGGGAATGGGAGTAGAATTACATTTTCGCATGCAGCATGCAACTCAGAGTGAACTATGGTATTTCAAAAAGAGCCAGTATTAAACGTTTTTGGTGGAAGGGCACCTTTAAAGTATTCACCGTCTGTGAATGGCTTTCCATGTTTAGCTATGCAGTGAGAAATTACATAGCTAGCTTCAGTGGCATTGTTTTTAGCTGAGGCAAAGCCTTTTAAAGTGTGGGCTTGCTTCCCATATCTGCACACTGTGCGTGAGATTGACTCGTCCCTATCTGCCTGATCTTTGAAAGTCTTTTCGTGCTTTGCCTCGAAATGACGTTTAACACTGGATGTTCGACACACAACACTTCCAAAACACAACGTGCACACAGCACGGTCCCTCTGAGAAACGAACCCATATTCTTTGGTCCACGAGGAGAGGAAAGTCCGAACTGTCGGCTTCTTTGCCATCTTAGCGCAACTGCTGCATCAAGTGGGCCCGTCTCATGAGAAATATGAGGAGGGGGAAGTGTTGCCAGATTGGGTGGTTTAAAGTGTATTTTGGCGGGTTTTGAACATATTTTGGGCTGGAAAACGTCAGCAGAATCTGGCAACACTGGGAGGGGGGCGCTATATTGTTGTGTAGTCATGGTAAAAGAGCAGGCCCACCATGCAACAGCCAATGACAGGTCAAGATGATGTTTGAACATTTTTAAATGTGTTGAATAATTAGGTTTGTGTATCATCGTCAGTGTGCCACTGGAAATTCCTCGGTGTGCCAGTTGTGGCACGCGTACCTAGGGTTGCCGACCCATGCTCTGCGTAAACGCCGCCTAGTGTATATACTCTGCATAAACGCCGCCTAGTGTATATACTCTGCATAAACGCCGCCTAGTGTATATACTCTGCATAAACGCCGCCTAGTGTATATACTCTGCATAAACGCCGCCTAGTGTATATACTCTGCATAAACGCCGCCTAGTGTATATACTCTGCATAAACGCCGCCTAGTGTATATACTCTGCATAAACGCCGCCTAGTGTATATACTCTGCATAAACGCCGCCTAGTGTATATACTCTGCATAAACGCCGCCTAGTGTATATACTCTGCATAAACGCCGCCTAGTGTATATACTCTGCATAAACGCCGCCTAGTGTATATACTCTGCATAAACGCCGCCTAGTGTATATACTCTGCATAAACGCCGCCTAGTGTATATACTCTGCATAAACGCCGCCTAGTGTATATACTCTGCATAAACGCCGCCTAGTGTATATACTCTGCATAAACGCCGCCTAGTGTATATACTCTGCATAAACGCCGCCTAGTGTATATACTCTGCATAAACGCCGCCTAGTGTATATACTCTGCATAAACGCCGTTTAGTGTATATACTCTGCATAAACGCTGTTTAGTGTATATACTCTGCATAAACGCCGCCTAGTGTATATACTCTGCATAAACGCCGCCTAGTGTATATACTCTGCATAAACGCCGCCTAGTGTATATACTCTGCATAAACGCTGTTTAGTGTATATACTCTGCATAAACGCCGCCTAGTGTATATACTCTGCATAAACGCCGCCTAGTGTATATACTCTGCATAAACGCTGTTTAGTGTATATACTCTGCATAAACGCCGCCTAGTGTATATACTCTGCATAAACGCTGTTTAGTGTATATACTCTGCATAAACGCCGCCTAGTGTATATACTCTGCATAAACGCTGTTTAGTGTATATACTCTGCATAAACGCTGTTTAGTGTATATACTCTGCATAAACGCCGCCTAGTGTATATACTCTGCATAAACGCCGCCTAGTGTATATACTCTGCATAAACGCCGCCTAGTGTATATACTCTGCATAAACGCTGTTTAGTGTATATACTCTGCATAAACGCTGTTTAGTGTATATACTCTGCATAAACGCCGCCTAGTGTATATACTCTGCATAAACGCTGTTTAGTGTATATACTCTGCATAAACGCTGTTTAGTGTATATACTCTGCATAAACGCCGCCTAGTGTATATACTCTGCATAAACGCCGCCTAGTGTATATACTCTGCATAAACGCCGCCTAGTGTATATACTCTGCATAAACGCCGCCTAGTGTATATACTCTGCATAAACGCCGCCTAGTGTATATACTCTGCATAAACGCCGCCTAGTGTATATACTCTGCATAAACGCTGTTTAGTGTATATACTCTGCATAAACGCCGCCTAGTGTATATACTCTGCATAAACGCTGTTTAGTGTATATACTCTGCATAAACGCCGCCTAGTGTATATACTCTGCATAAACGCTGTTTAGTGTATATACTCTGCATAAACGCTGTTTAGTGTATATACTCTGCATAAACGCCGCCTAGTGTATATACTCTGCATAAACGCCGCCTAGTGTATATACTCTGCATAAACGCCGCCTAGTGTATATACTCTGCATAAACGCTGTTTAGTGTATATACTCTGCATAAACGCTGTTTAGTGTATATACTCTGCATAAACGCCGCCTAGTGTATATACTCTGCATAAACGCTGTTTAGTGTATATACTCTGCATAAACGCTGTTTAGTGTATATACTCTGCATAAACGCCGCCTAGTGTATATACTCTGCATAAACGCTGTTTAGTGTATATACTCTGCATAAACGCTGTTTAGTGTATATACTCTGCATAAACGCCGCCTAGTGTATATACTCTGCATAAACGCCGCCTAGTGTATATACTCTGCATAAACGCCGCCTAGTGTATATACTCTGCATAAACGCCGCCTAGTGTATATACTCTGCATAAACGCCGCCTAGTGTATATACTCTGCATAAACGCCGCCTAGTGTATATACTCTGCATAAACGCCGCCTAGTGTATATACTCTGCATAAACGCCGCCTAGTGTATATACTCTGCATAAACGCTGTTTAGTGTATATACTCTGCATAAACGCCGCCTAGTGTATATACTCTGCATAAACGCTGTTTAGTGTATATACTCTACATAAACGCTGTTTAGTGTATATACTCTGCATAAACGCCGCCTAGTGTATATACTCTGCATAAACGCCGCCTAGTGTATATACTCTGCATAAACGCCGCCTAGTGTATATACTCTGCATAAACGCCGCCTAGTGTATATACTCTGCATAAACGCCGCCTAGTGTATATACTCTGCATAAACGCCGCCTAGTGTATATACTCTGCATAAACGCCGCCTAGTGTATATACTCTGCATAAACGCCGTTTAGTGTATATACTCTGCATAAACGCTGTTTAGTGTATATACTCTGCATAAACGCCGCCTAGTGTATATACTCTGCATAAACGCCGCCTAGTGTATATACTCTGCATAAACGCCGCCTAGTGTATATACTCTGCATAAACGCTGTTTAGTGTATATACTCTGCATAAACGCCGCCTAGTGTATATACTCTGCATAAACGCCGCCTAGTGTATATACTCTGCATAAACGTTGTTTAGTGTATATACTCTGCATAAACGCCGCCTAGTGTATATACTCTGCATAAACGCTGTTTAGTGTATATACTCTGCATAAACGCCGCCTAGTGTATATACTCTGCATAAACGCTGTTTAGTGTATATACTCTGCATAAACGCTGTTTAGTGTATATACTCTGCATAAACGCCGCCTAGTGTATATACTCTGCATAAACGCCGCCTAGTGTATATACTCTGCATAAACGCCGCCTAGTGTATATACTCTGCATAAACGCTGTTTAGTGTATATACTCTGCATAAACGCTGTTTAGTGTATATACTCTGCATAAACGCCGCCTAGTGTATATACTCTGCATAAACGCTGTTTAGTGTATATACTCTGCATAAACGCCGCCTAGTGTATATACTCTGCATAAACGCTGTTTAGTGTATATACTCTGCATAAACGCCGCCTAGTGTATATACTCTGCATAAACGCTGTTTAGTGTATATACTCTGCATAAACGCTGTTTAGTGTATATACTCTGCATAAACGCCGCCTAGTGTATATACTCTGCATAAACGCCGCCTAGTGTATATACTCTGCATAAACGCTGTTTAGTGTATATACTCTGCATAAACGCCGCCTAGTGTATATACTCTGCATAAACGCTGTTTAGTGTATATACTCTACATAAACGCTGTTTAGTGTATATACTCTGCATAAACGCTGTTTAGTGTATATACTCTGCATAAACGCCGCCTAGTGTATATACTCTGCATAAACGCCGCCTAGTGTATATACTCTGCATAAACGCCGCCTAGTGTATATACTCTGCATAAACGCCGCCTAGTGTATATACTCTGCATAAACGCCGCCTAGTGTATATACTCTGCATAAACGCCGCCTAGTGTATATACTCTGCATAAACGCCGCCTAGTGTATATACTCTGCATAAACGCTGTTTAGTGTATATACTCTGCATAAACGCTGTTTAGTGTATATACTCTGCATAAACGCCGCCTAGTGTATATACTCTGCATAAACGCCGCCTAGTGTATATACTCTGCATAAACGCTGTTTAGTGTATATACTCTGCATAAACGCCGCCTAGTGTATATACTCTGCATAAACGCCGCCTAGTGTATATACTCTGCATAAACGCTGTTTAGTGTATATACTCTGCATAAACGCTGTTTAGTGTATATACTCTGCATAAACGCCGCCTAGTGTATATACTCTGCATAAACGCCGCCTAGTGTATATACTCTGCATAAACGCCGCCTAGTGTATATACTCTGCATAAACGCCGCCTAGTGTATATACTCTGCATAAACGCCGCCTAGTGTATATACTCTGCATAAACGCCGCCTAGTGTATATACTCTGCATAAACGCTGTTTAGTGTATATACTCTGCATAAACGCTGTTTAGTGTATATACTCTGCATAAACGCCGCCTAGTGTATATACTCTGCATAAACGCCGCCTAGTGTATATACTCTGCATAAACGCCGCCTAGTGTATATACTCTGCATAAACGCCGCCTAGTGTATATACTCTGCATAAACGCCGCCTAGTGTATATACTCTGCATAAACGCTGTTTAGTGTATATACTCTGCATAAACGCCGCCTAGTGTATATACTCTGCATAAACGCCGCCTAGTGTATATACTCTGCATAAACGCTGTTTAGTGTATATACTCTGCATAAACGCCGCCTAGTGTATATACTCTGCATAAACGCTGTTTAGTGTATATACTCTGCATAAACGCCGCCTAGTGTATATACTCTGCATAAACGCTGTTTAGTGTATATACTCTGCATAAACGCTGTTTAGTGTATATACTCTGCATAAACGCTGTTTAGTGTATATACTCTGCATAAACGCCGCCTAGTGTATATACTCTGCATAAACGCCGCCTAGTGTATATACTCTGCATAAACGCCGCCTAGTGTATATACTCTGCATAAACGCCGCCTAGTGTATATACTCTGCATAAACGCTGTTTAGTGTATATACTCTGCATAAACGCCGCCTAGTGTATATACTCTGCATAAACGCTGTTTAGTGTATATACTCTGCATAAACGCTGTTTAGTGTATATACTCTACATAAACGCTGTTTAGTGTATATACGCTACATAACAGTATCCTACATACGGTGTAGTACTTTATTAAGCCTTATCTGTGTAGATAACCTGTAAACAACTCCTCCTCTATGAAATTTGCATTATAATTTCAACGGACAATTTATTTATTCACCTGTTTATTAAACCTTCAGATCCGAAAATTAAAATCAAATTAACGCCTAAATGTAAAGTGAACCCGCTGCGGTTTGCTGGTCCAGTGCAGTTTGTAATCTCCTTATCCAAATAAGTGGGAGTTCACGTTAACAGGTCTCCTGACAGATTCACACAGAAAACACTCGTTTTTATTCAGTGTGGCCATAAAGAACACACACAAACAGTGACGATATTAACGTACATAACGACATAAAGTCTTACCTGAAAAACATCACTTAGCAAAACGGAATAAAATCTTCATTTGTCAACATCAGACTGTTTGGGAGTCGTGACGCCATTTCTTCTTCGTCGATCACAGAAAGGACATAAACACACGTGACTCCACAGCGCCTCCTCTGGCCCAGGAAAAGCCTGTTTAAATAAAATACTGCTGCACTCTCTTTGATAGACAGTACACCACACATCACGTGTCCTGTCCTCCTGTCCATCCATCCATCCATTATCTCTAGCCGCTTTATCCTGTTCTACAGGGTCGCAGGCAAGCTGGAGCCTATCCCAGCTGACTACGGGCGAAAGGCGGGGTACACCCTGGACAAGTCGCCAGGTCATCACAGGGCCGACACATAGACACAACCATTCACACTCACATTCACACCTACGGTCAATTTAGAGTCACCAGTTAACCTAACCTGCATGTCTTTGGACTGTGGGGGAAACCGGAGCGCCCGGAGGAAACCCACGCGGACACGGGGAGAACATGCAAACTCCGCACAGAAAGGCCCTCGCCGGCCACGGGGCTCGAAACCAGGACCTTCTTGCTGTGAGGCGACAGTGCTAACTTCCATTTATCCATCCATTATCTGTAGCCACTTTATCCTGTTCTACAGGGTCGCAGGCAAGCTGGAGCCTATCTAGGGTGACCACCTGCTCATAAGCCCAAGGGGGGACAAGGGTTATGTTTTTGAGGGACAATGTGGGACGCCGCCCCCACTGCGCCGCGCCAGCCGCTGGATGACTCACAGATAGTGGTTTACCCATTTCTAGCACATACTACCTTACATGGTATATCAATAATACCCTATTCTGCTGTTATTGGTGATGTATGGTCATGAACAGGCCACCAAATGTGGTTTTTTTTAAATAAACATTCATAATATTTTGACCATTCAATGACTTGACAGACACACTTCCACTTATGATTTACTGAAGCTACTCAATTTTATTTATTTTCCATTACAATTTATTCACTTTAAATCAATCATAATATAATATTGAGTCTGAGGCTTTGCAGTGCATCAGTACAGCAGGAATAGTGACAAGTCTCCATTTAGTTTTCAGTGGATTAACAGGAATTGTAGTGGCTCAGCACCACAGAAACAGTAGAAAAAAAGTCTCTTAACTCACAACCACAGCTTTGTGCCACAATCTCCTGCCCGATATGATATTGCGTGTTGGACAGTGTGATACACACTCGTCACCTCTGCCGCAGTCACTTTGTCAGCTAGGGAGTCGTTTTTAAGTCGGAGGAAAGCATCCATAGATTTAGACATTTCTTTCTGTTGCACACGTTTCTTGTGAGTCTCCGCGAGCCTGTGTCGTTTCACATCGTATTCCCCGCCATGTCTGATTGAGAAAGATGTTTTGCAAAGGTCACAAAAAGCCCTCTCGGTATCCCCCTCAACCCCTTTCAGCCACAAATATTCATTTTCCCACTCTTTCCTGTACGTACACCTTCTCTTTTTAACTGGAGGTGGCGGTGCCTCACCTGCCATCTCCCCGGTACCTTTCTCCATTTTTTAATATGAAAGTAATGCATGCGTTGCACCTGCGTCCCTCGCCACTGTCTGTGCACGTGAGTGCGGTGTCATGGCAACAACAAAAAGTTGACAACAACCAGTCAGTTGTGAGGGGTGTGTGTGTGTGGTTTTGTTCTACAGTCTATAGTGGCGACGGTGGTGTGCTGAAATGTCAAGTACTCGTAATATTCGTTTGGCTGCCTGGGTGGCCCGAGGAGAGCGACAGCCCCCTCAGCAAGCATCGATTATGCGGGACACGTTCTGAATTTGCGGGACGCATAAATTCGGCTTCAAATGCTGTACGCGCACGCGCTATGCGGGACAGGTGGTCACCCTAAGCCTATCCCAGCTGACTATGGGCAAGAGGTGGGGTACACCCTGGACAAGTCGCCAGGTCATCGCAGGGCTGACACACAGAGACACACAACCATTCACACTCACACTCACATTCACACCTACGGTCAATTTAGAGCCACCAATTAGCCTAACCTGCATGTCTTTGGACTATAGAGGAAACCAGAGCACCTGGAGGAAACCCACGCAGACATGGGGAGAACATGCAAACTCCGCACAGAAAGGACCTTGTCGGTTGCTGGGCTCAAACCCAGAACCTTCTTGCTGTGACAGTGCCAACCAGTACACCACCGTGCCACCCCTCCTGTCCTGTCCTGTCTATTTAGTGCTTTTCCTGCTCCCAATTCAGGAAGGACTCTTAATTAGTTGTGTGTTGGGAGCAAGAAAAGCTCTAAAATGTGCAGGTGCTCCATGACCAGGGTGAGGAACATGTGTGCATCAGGGGTGGAAAATACTTGAGTACTTCATTACTACACTTAAAAGTACGGTAGACGGCCTTTCGATTTCATAAAATCGGTGAAATTTGGTCACTGTGACATATGTTTATTTCTGTAATATCTCACAAAAATATCAAGCCATTCTATGTTTGGCAAGTTATTTGATTTGAGGAGAGTCCCTAGCGGTGGCACGGTGGTGTAGTGGTTAGCGCTGTTGCCTCACAGCAAGAAGGTTCTGGGTTCAAGCCCAGTGGCCGACGGGGGCCTTTCTGTGTGGAGTTTGCATGTTCTCCCCGTGTCTGCGTGGGTTTCCTCCGGGTGCTCTGGTTTCCCCCACAGTCCAAAGACATGCAGGTTAGGTTAACTGGCGGCTCTAAATTGACCGTAGGTGTGAATGTGAGCATGAATGGTTGTTTGTCTCTGTGTGTCAGCCCTGTGATGACTTATCCAGGGTATATCCTGCCTCTCTATCGCCTATAGTCAGCTGGGATAGGCTCCAGCTTGCCCGCAACCCTGCACAGGATAAGTGGCTAAAGGTAATGGATGGATGGATGGAGATTCCCTAGCAAATAATGTACATGAAATCACTCGCTTCACTCAGCCAAGCAGACCGAGGAAGTCTGTGTGCGTGTTTACCTTTTTCTTCTTCTTTTGGGTTTTACGGCAACCATTTTTCTCTGACCTCTCTTATCAACAAGGCGTTTCCACCCACAGAACTGTCACTCACTCAATGTTTTTTGCACCTTCTTCTTCTTCTTCTTTTGGCTGCTCCTGATTAGGGGTCGCCACAGCGGATCTTTCGTCTCCATTGCTCCCTGTCTTCCGCATCCTTCTCTACCACACCTGCCACTTTCATGTCCTCTCTCACCACATCCATGTATCTCCTTTTTGGCCTTCCTCGTTTTCGTTTGCCTGGCAGCTCCATCCTCAACATTCTCCTTCCCACATGCTCTGCATCTCTTCTCAGGATGTGCCCGTACCATCTCGGTCTCATCTCTCTTAGCTTAATTCCCAAGCTCTCCACATGTGCTGTCCCTCTGATATGCTTGTTCCTTATCCTGTCCAACTTCGTCACTCCCATTGCAAACCTTAACATCCTCAACTCCGCCACCTCCAACTTTGCCTCCTGTCTCTTTGTTAAGGGTACAGTCTCCAATCCATACATCATAGCTGGTCTCACTACTGTCTTATACAGCTTACCTTTCACTTTTGCTGGGACTTTCCTATCACAAATGACTCCCGAAATCCTTCTCCAACTGCTCCACCCTGCCTGCACTCTCTCTCTCTCACTTCACTATCGCAGCCCTCATTTTCTTGCACAGTCAACCCCAGGTACTTGAACTCACCAACAGAACTGTCGCTCACTCAATGTTTTTCGCACCATTCTGTGTAAACTCTAGACACTGTTGTGTGTGAAAACCCAGGGAGATCAGCAGTTTCTGAAATACTCACACCAGTCCATCTGACTCAAATCAACATCCATGCCTCAGTGAAAGTCACACTTTGAGATCACAAGTTTTCCCATTCTGATGTTTGAAGCGAACACTAACTGGAGCTCTTGAGTTGTATCTGCAGCACATGCACTGTGCTGCTGTCAAGGGATTGGCTGATTTCGATAAAACAGCAGGTGTATGGGTGTTCCTAATAAAGTGGCTGGTGAGGGTCCATTCCAGTCGATAACATAATTGTCTAGGCAAGTAAGATTCTACATAATGGTAAATATTTCCATGATCTTTTATTTCTGATTAATTTAATAGCTAACGACACAACATGCATATGACCAGCAAACTTACAGAGATGTTTTAAAGCAAAATGACATACATGCTTTTCAGATAAGTAATAAAAAGATACTTTTCACATGAAAACATGGAATTAAATTAATTTAATCATTGTCTATGCTTTCACATAAATACACTTTAATTGTGGGGCGGCACGGTGGTGTAGTGGTTAGCGCTGTCGCCTCACAGCAAGAAGGTCCGGGTTCGAGCCCCGTGGCCGGCGAGGGCCTTTCTGTGTGGAGTTTGCATGTTCTCCCCGTGTCCGCGTGGGTTTCCTCTGGGTGCTCCGGTTTCCCCCACAGTCCAAAGACATGCAGGTTAGGTTAACTGGTGACTCTAAATTGACCGTAGGTGTGAGTGTGAATGGTTGTCTGTGTCTATGTGTACCCCGCCTTTCGCCCGTAGTCAGCTGGGATAGGCTCCAGCTCGCCTGCGACCCTGTAGAAGGATAAAGCGGCTAGAGATAATGAGATGAGACACTTTAATTGTACTTTCACACCCCGACCATGCTATATTTGCCTAGCTTGTACCTACACTCATTGGCCATTGTTATCAGGTACATCTATCATGTAGATAGCAGTTGTGACTAGGCATTGCAATGTTGATCAGAAGATCATAAGTTCAAATACCAGCATTGCCAAGCTGCCTGTATTGAAATCTGGAGCACGATTCTCAACTTCTCAATTGTGAATCTTTGGATTCTTTTTTTTTTAAAGAATGTTAGTCAAATAAGTAAATTGTAGATGCACTTTGTGTATTTAC
Organism: Neoarius graeffei; assembly: GCF_027579695.1. Lineage (NCBI taxonomy): Eukaryota > Metazoa > Chordata > Actinopteri > Siluriformes > Ariidae > Neoarius > Neoarius graeffei. Next base: position 43,225,410 of record NC_083588.1, on the reverse strand, counting down.
AGTTGCTGACTCTAGCCCATCAGTCGTCTTTATGCACAATTTGTCAAACACAGCTATGCCACAACAGCGCTATACACCAATCAGCCATGACATTATGACCACTGAGACCTTTCTGTTTTAGCCAGCATTAACTTTTCTCAGCAGTTTGTGCTACAGTAGCTCTTCTGTGGGACTGGACCATATGGGCTAGCCTTTGTGCCTCATGCGAATCAATGAGCCTTCGACACCCATGACCCTGTCGTCGGTTCACCCGTTGTCCTTCCATGGACCATTTTTTGTAAGGAGTAACCACTGCATACCAGGAACACCCCACAAGACGTGCCATTTTGGAGATGCTCAGACCCAGTCATCTAGCCATCACACTCTGGCCTTTTCAAAGTCACTCAGATCCTTACGCTTGCCCATTTTTCCTGTTTTCAACACATCAACTTCAAGAACTGACTGCTCACTTGCTGCCTAATAGATTCCACCCTTTGACAGGTGCCATTGTAATGAGATAATCAATGTTAGTCACTTCACCGGTCAGGGGTCATAATGCTATGGCTGATCGATGTATTAGGCAACACAGTATTGCTGAGATCTTTATAGACTGCTGGGTTAGTAGTCCATCGATCAAAAATATTAAGCTAACAGGCCATAAAATGGTAGAGGATAATTAACGCAAATTGTCCATGGAAAAAAATGACCCGTACACTTGTAAATAATAAGGTAGGTGTGTCAAGGGCACTTGAGAGATGCATACAAATGTTTTATAGTGTTGCTTTTTTTTGTGTGGTTATACAACTTTTCTTTAGTCTGAACACACAGGCTTCTTGCTGAATAGTATTTTACTTTGCTGGTAATCACAGATTTGTCATGAACCCCATATAACTCACATAGAAGCATGGATATCTGGTGAATAAGTGCAATAGTTTCTCAAAAAAGGCTGAATTTCAGCTGATCGTCTGAGAGTTTATAAAAATTTTACATGTTGATTCTGTGACGTTTTTATGCAAATAACTTAATAATGTATGGATTCTATCGCAGACAAAAATCAGTCATAGCTTTTATAGATATTTTATAAAAGGTAGCTTGATTTGCAAGCAATTTGTAATGGAACACATCGTTCACCATAATGTAGCTGTTAAAGACACTGAGTAGATGATGAGAATTTTTGGTATGCATTACAGACAATCATTTCCGAATGTTTAGTCTCGTGTTCTAAAATTACTAAAGTGACAAGGAATGCTTGGAAAGAATAAAATTCTTCACATTTCACTTTACAATATTGTACAGCTAAGCATCTGTGGAAATATACAGCATATTTGAATGCATTTGGTGTTACAGAAAGGTGTCTTTCATTACACCAGGTTGCTCGAGAGCAGCCTTCCTTCTAGCTGCTGCTTCCAGAATCTTCTTGCGAGGCCCTAGCTGGATTCGGATGCTTTTTAGATCGTCGTCTGAGCAGAGCATGAGGGCTTCCAGGTCTAACTTCTCACGGATAAACACAGGGGCAAAGTCTAGTAGGTTTACAGAGGTCAGGAAGGAATGCAGGGGTGATGTTTCCTCATCTTCATCCAATCCAATCTCCTCTTGGTTCCAAGGCAATTGTGAATCCTCCTGTGACTGGTCATCCAGTCCTGCCTCCTCTGCTTCAAACACCTCCTTGAGGGCCAGGAAACCCAGGTTCTCTGTGTCACCAATAGGAAATTCATCTGGTTCAATTCCCATTTCCATGGAGAAGTTCTTTCGGAAGACCATGTTTCCAAGACCTGGCCTCTTAAACAGGGATTCTTTGATCTGCTCTTCATTGTCTTCTTCCTCATCTTGAAACTCTTCAACTGCATCTCCATCCTCTTCATTTTCATCCTGCTCATTGAAGACATCCTCTACATATGGCTTTTCTGCTGTTCCATTCTCTGTTTTCGACATGGTGTCCTTCTTTCCAAACTTGCGCTGGAGAGTTCCTGTAATGGACCCGAATTTGTTGGCAGTGAGCTTGTTTAAGCTGTTCATGGTTCCCGTGCTAGAGAAAGAACCTGCACTGGCTCCAGAGACAGAACCACCACTGCCACGGTACCTCTTGTCCATCTTATTCTGGTGCTTCTTTTTGACTTTCTCACACTCCTTCACATTGCGTTCTGCATCTTTGACCGCTTGTTTCTTCAAATGTGCCACATTCTTGGGGTGCTGCATTGTCTGCTGGTTAGCAGCACTGTCTAGGAAGCGGACGCAGTTCATCTGATCCCGAGATGCAGCAACATCCATAGGAGTGTGAAACTCATTATCCAAAGCGAAGACATTGGCGCCAAAGGTGACCAGGAAGCTCAGTATGTGCATATGACCATTGGAGGCTGCGTGATGTAAGGGTGTGTTCCCCCAGATGTCGCTTTTGTTGGGATCTCCACTGTAACAAAATCAGATCAGATTCAGAAAACAATTTATTCACCAAACTACTGGAAGATACACACACAACTAAGAGGGGTTTTTTGGTGCATTTGATTCTATGAAACATCTTACATTTACGCAGTGCCTCAAGAGTACCCTGAAGTCACACAAACAAATAGACATTACAACTGCGCAGTCAAACAATATTAAGGAACACAGCATGAACAATTACACCAGGTCAGTTTGTCTACATATCATTTAATTATCAGTGGCTCATGATCATAGATTTTTGGTGGGGAAGAGCGACATTAATAATAGCCTCATTCAAAAATTCAATTATTTAAGTTAAATAAAGTGATTTATGGGGCGGCACGGTGGTGTAGTGGTTAGCACTGTCGCCTCACAGCAAGAAGGTTCTGGGTTCGAGCCCAGCGGCCGGCGAGGGCCTTTCTGTGTGGAGTTTGCATGTTCTCCCCGTGTCTGCGTGGGTTTCCTCTGGGTGCTCCGGTTTCCCCCACAGTCCAAAGACATGCAGGTTAGGCTAATTGGTGGCTCTAAATTGACCGTAGGTGTGAATGTGAGTGCGAATGGTTGTTTGTCTCTGTGCCAGCCCTGCGATGACCTGGCGACTTGTCCAGGGTGTACCCCGCCTCTCACCCATAGTCAGCTGGGATAGGCTCCAGCTTGTCTGTGACCCTGTAGGACAGGATAAGCGGCTACAGATAATGGATGGATGGATAGATGGAATCCCCCGTCCCTCTCCCAATCTTTGCAACATATCTTACAATAGAAAAAGGTTCTGTATATCACATACACACTGTCTGCACTTACACTTTGCCTTTGTTTGCAGAAATTTGCTACATTTAATTCCAATTATTTTCTATGAAACAAGATCTTGGTAGATTCAGGGTATTTTTAAACTAGCCCAGTTTGGCAACCCCATTGTGGACTGCCCTGTCTGGTGCGCCTACTCGACTGAAAATACTCATAGAATAAACATGAGCCTGGGTGATTACTAGGACTCTATTAGTGCTTGTTGCAGTTCCTATTTTTGATCATCTGGTGCAATAAATAACTCTATGGAACTAAATGGGGCAGCACTGTCAGAAAATAAAGTACATTATCAGTCCTCAAAAAAAAATCTCCCAGCCTTACTTGGCCTTTTTTCAGAAAAAAGAAGGTATATTCCAACATGTAGCTAATGCTAACGCTAGGCCACAAATCTGCACCATCACGCCAGTCATTTCGAGGAATTTTGTAGGGATCATAACGGCTAATAAACTCTCATTTCCATGTATATCTATCCTTCGCTTCTTTCTGACTAAGACTGTCCAAGTAATCCGGTAATAGAGCTTTTTTAGCTGTAGTTTTCTTCAGACAACAGCAACAGACACTGGACATCTCCGCTTGGCTTCAGTATATGAACAGCCAATCAGCGGGTCCTGTATGTGTTAATGACTTGTATGTCATGATTTACAACCAGTTGGAGACACCCTTTGTTGGCTGTCCACCAATCTCAGGTTCCTGTGCCACAATGGCGGTATGTTGATAAATATTTAGAAAATAAAAATGATGTCATTATGAAATATATGAAACCATCAAAAACAATTAAAAAATCATTATATATATATATATATATATATATATATATATATATATATATATATATATATATATATATACACACACGCACACACACACACACTGGTTAGAGGTAAGGAACATTATTCGGTGATATGGTTTATTATTAACTCCAATCATGATATAAAAATTCCAAGTTGACACCTGCCCGCTTCAACCGTGCTGCTGGCACATGATGTCCTTGATCCTCATTGCCCTCAGCCAATTGGTATAATTACATCATTACGTGGACCCCTCTGAGTCGAGCTTTTCCATTACACTCGAACACACGCATACTTCGACGTATTATAACCAAAAACAAGTAAATTTGAATGATTTCCTCAAAATATTTTTTGTACTTTTATATATTGTCGTGCTGATGAATAAAACTTTTGAATGCATTTCCCGTGAAATGAGACGAGCTACTTTAGATTGGTTCTCTGCGCCTGTGTGCCTGTGTTGCTTAGGTTGCCAGCACAAACTTTTGTCGTCCAATCAGACGATTACCATTAAAGTTTTACTCGTCCTTGCACAGACTTTAGTCATCTCGGACGATTGGACATGAGGTTTTTCAAGCACTGATTATTGTACCTGTAGAGGTACAGAAGCTTGTCACTGAGGAAGCACCCTCTAAAGCACTTATTTGTACCCTTTAAGTACTGCTTGGGAACATAGTACAACCCCAATTCCAAAAAAGTTGGGACAAAGTACAAGTTGTAAATAAAAACGGAATGCAATGATGTGGAAGTTTCAAAATTCCATATTTTATTCAGAATAGAACATAGATGACATATCAAATGTTTAAACTGAGAAAATTTATCATTTAAAGAGAAAAATTAGGTGATTTTAAATTACATGACAACAACACATCTCAAAAAAGTTGGGACAAGGCCATGTTTACCACTGTGAGACATCCCCTTTTCTCTTTACAACAGTCTGTAAACGTCTGGGGACTGAGGAGACAAGTTGCTCAAGTTTAGGGATAGGAATGTTAACCCATTCTTGTCTAATGTAGGATTCTAGTTGCTCAACTGTCTTAGGTCTTTTTTGTCGTATCTTCCGTTTTATGATGCGCCAAATGTTTTCTATGGGTGAAAGATCTGGACTGCAGGCTGGCCAGTTCAGTACCCGGACCCTTCTTCTACGCAGCCATGATGCTATAATTGATGCAGTATGTGGTTTGGCATTGTCATGTTGGAAAATGCAAGGTCTTCCCTGAAAGAGACGTCGTCTGGATGGGAGCATATGTTGCTCTAGAACCTGGATATACCTTTCAGCATTGATGGTGTCTTTCCAGATGTGTAAGCTGCCCATGCCACACGCACTAATGCAACCCCATACCATCAGAGATGCAGGCTTCTGAACTGGGCACTGATAACAACTCGGGTCATCCTTCTCCTCTTTAGTCCGAATGACACAGCGTCCCTGATTTCCATAAAGAACTTCAAATTTTGATTTGTCTGACCACAGAACAGTTTTCCACTTTGCCACAGTCGATTTTAAATGAGCCTTGGCCCAGAGAAGACGTCTGCGCTTCTGGATCATGTTTAGATACGGCTTCTTCTTTGAACTGTAGAGTTTTAGCTGGCAACGGCGGATGGCACGGTGAATTGTGTTCACAGATAATGTTCTCTGGAAATATTCCTGAGCCCATTTTGTGATTTCCAATACAGAAGCATGCCTGTATGTGATGCAGTGCCGTCTAAGGGCTCGAAGATCACGGGCACCCAGTATGGTTTTCCAGCCTTGACCCTTACGCACAGAGATTCTTCCAGATTCTCTGAATCTTTTGATGATATTATGCACTGTAGATGATGATATGTTCAAACTCTTTGCAATTTTACACTGTCGAACTCCTTTCTGATATTGCTCCACTATTAGTCGGCGCAGAATTAGGGGGATTGGTGATCCTCTTCCCATCTTTACTTCTGAGAGCCGCTGCCACTCCAAGATGCTCTTTTTATACCCAGTCATGTTAATGACCTATTGCCAATTGACCTAATGAGTTGCAATTTGGTCCTCCAGCTGTTCCTTTTTTGTACCTTTAACTTTTCCAGCCTCTTATTGCCCCGTCCCAACTTTTTTGAGATGTGTTGCTGTCATGAAATTTCAAATGAACCAATATTTGGCATGAAATTTCAAAATGTCTCACTTTCGACATTTGATATGTTGTCTATGTTCTATTATGAATACAATATCAGTTTTTGAGATTTGTAAATTATTGCGTTCCGTTTTTATTTACAATTTGTACTTTGTCCCAACTTTTTTGGATCGGGGTTGTACATTTTTGGCCCTAAAAAGATTCACATAGTATCCTTGAGGTCCAATAATGAGCCTTAGGGTGTACATTAGTGTAGCTTGTACCTTGGGGGACAGAAATGGACTCCTTCTGTACCCCTATTTCTGATAGTGAATGAGCATCCTGTATGCTGTACACAATATCTGAAAAACTGAGTAAATGAATTGGCTTATATCTGTGAAATAGCAACACTGAAAAAATATCATTGGTCACTCAGTATGGTAATTAATATTTCAATGGAATTTAAATTTATGGTGCGGTAAAAGAGGACTATGAAAATGAACTTTTGTTGAATGGCTGTGGGCACGATGCCCCTCTGGATGGGTAACCAGTGCCCCACTGGACTTAGTGCTAAGGAGTGTATAGTAATCACATATGCTCAATGACTTTTCATTCATTTTCATAATGCCCCCCAAAACACACCCTATTAGTTAATCATGAAGGGCTTGTTAGTCCAGCCAGACTTCCCTATGTCTCTGCCTTACCAGTTTTATTGCATTACCACCTGCTGTACACATCCTACCTTTCCAGCTCCCTGCCACCTACTTTATTATAGTCATGATAGTGTGATAAGGTGTAACATCATAAGTTAATCTGTAATCCATTAAGAGTAAAAGTCCACATTCGTGCTCCAACTATGCACATGATAACTCTGATTACAATCTATAACAGCTCGCCTGGGTGTGGAACATCTTTCCATAGTACAGTTGCTAATGCTCTGGAAAAACAGTTCACTGTTCATGAAGTCAAAAGTAATTTTTAAAAAACCAGGAGTCCTTACATAGAAACTACTCTATAATAATACAGTGGTGCTTGAAAGTTTGTGAACCCTTTAGAATTTTCTATATTTCTGCATAAATATGAACTAAAACATCATCAGATTTTCACACAAGTCCTAAAAGTACATAAAGAGAACCCAGTTAAACAAATGAGACAAAAATATTATACTTGGTCATTTATTTATTGAGGAAAATGATCCAATATTACATATCTGTGAGTGGCAAAAGTATGTGAACATTTGCTTTCAGTATCTGGTGTGACCCCCTTGTGCAGCAATAACAGCAACTAAACGTTTCCGGTAACTGTTGATCAGTCCTGCACACCGGCTTGGAGGAATTTTAGCCCATTACTCCATACAGAACAGCTTCAACTCTGGGATGTTGGTGGGTTTCTTCACATGAACTGCTCGTTTCAGGTCCTTCCACAACATTTCAATTGGATTAAGGTCAGGACTTTGACATGGCCATTCCAAAACATTAACTTTATTCTTCTTTAACCATTCTTTGGTAGAACGACTTGCGTGCTTAGGGTCGTTGTCTTGCTGCATGACCCACCTTCTCTTGAGATTCAGTTCATGGACAGATGTTCTGACATTTTCCTTTCGAGTTCGCTCGTATAATTCAGAATTCATTGTTCCATCAATGATGGCAAGCCGTCCTGGCCCAGATGCAGCAAAACAGGCCCAAACCATGATGCTACCATCACCATGTTTCACAGATGGGATAAGGTTCTTATGCTGGAATGCAGTGTTTTCCTTTCTCCAAACATAACGCTTCTCATTTAAACCAAAAAGTTCTATTTTAGTCTCTTCCATCAATAAAACATTTTTCCAATAGCCTCCTGGCTTGTCCACGTGATCTTTAGCAAACTGCAGACGAGCAGCAATGTTCTTTTTGGAGAGCAGTGGCTTTCTCCTTGCAACCCTGCCATGCACACCATTGTTGTTCAGTGTTCTCCTGATGGTGGACTCATGAACATTAACATTAGCCAATGTGAGAGAGGCCTTCAGTTGCTTAGAAGTTACCCTGGGGTCCTTTGTGACCTCGCCGACTATTACATGGCTTGCTCTTGGAGTGATCATTGTTGGTTGACCACTCCTGGGGAGGGTAACAATGGTCTTGAATTTCCTCTATTTGTACACAATCTGTCTGACTGTGGATTGGTGGAGTCCAAACTCTTTAGAGATGGTTTTGTAACCTTTTCCAGCCTGATGAGCATCAACAACACTTTTTCTGAGGTCCTCAGAAATCTCCTTTGTTCGTGCCATGATACACTTCCACAAACATGTGTTGTGAAGATCAGACTTTGATAGATCCCTGTTCTTTAAATAAAACAGGGTGCCCACTCACACCTGATTGTCATCCCATTGACTGAAAACACCTGACTCTAATTTCACCTTCAAATTAACTGCTAATCCTAGAGGTTCACATACTTTTGCCACTCACTGATATGTAATATTGGATCATTTTCCTCAATAAATAAATGACCAAGTATAATATTTTTGTCTCATTTGTTTAACTGGGTTCTCTTTATCTACTTTTAGGACTTGTGTGAAAATCTGATGATGTTTTAGGTCATATTTATGCAGAAATATAGAAAATTCTAAAGGGTTCACAAACTTTCAAACACCACTGTAATTATAGTGATAAATGTCATTGTAAAACATTTTCTGGGTTGCAACGATGTTTCTCATTTTGTTGAAAATACTACTATTTTCTAAGTGATGAGTACTACATCAAAATGTAACTATAATACACAAAGACAGTAAAGCGGCTTGAATCTGGCTTGTTTTGCGGAAACATCCATAACGTACAAGCTACAGAACATGAAGGGCCACTTTTATAGATTTCATTCGCCTCGTTAAATGCTTGGTACGTACCACTCGTGGAAATGTCATTAATAAAAAATAATGTCAAATCATAATGAAAAATGACTTGGATTTGGGTGGCACGGTGGTGTAGTGGTTAGCGCTGTCACCTCACAATAAGAAGGTCCGGGTTCGAGCCCCGTGGCCGGCGAGGGCCTTTCTGTGCGGAGTTTGCATGTTCTCCCCGTGTCCGCGTGGGTTTCCTCCGGGTGCTCCGGTTTCCCCCACAGTCCAAAGACATGCAGGTTAGGTTAACTGGTGACTCTAAATTGACCGTAGGTGTGAATGTGAGTGTGAATGGTTGTCTGTGTCTATGTGTCAGCCCTGTGATGACCTGGCGACTTGTCCAGGGTGTACCCCGCCTTTCGCCCGTAGTCAGCTGGGATAGGCTCCAGCTTGCCTGCGGCCCTGTAGAACAGGATAAAGCGGCTAGAGATAATGAGATGAGATGAGACTTGGATTTGACAGTTTTGTCCAGGGTGTAGCCATAATACTCAGCTCTAGTTGTAAAGTTTACAGCCTGCAAGCAGATTTTAGAAGAAGAACAAGTAATCATGCCAACCTTTGCTCCAAAGTAATCAGATCTGTAAAATGCTAACACAAGAACAACACCACCGTATGCCAAGCAAAGACTAATTTATTTCATAATGTTACAGGCAAATATAGTTTAAAGATGCTGTCAGCGAAAGAGATGAATGTAATGTCTGAAAGTCTTGCTGTTAACAGACATTTAAAAATAAATAGTAATTATAAACAGTGGATTCTATTCACTTAATTGTTCTATTCAATAATTTGCCAGTAACCTCAGAAGACAACACTGGTTATTCATGAGTGAGGCTCTTAATTTTTTTTGTTTGTTTTTCGAGTGAGAAATAACTCTTTTATTAGATTATCAATTTAATAGTTTGCTTGGTTTGATTAATCAAAAAAAAAAGGTGAGTTTCAAGTGAGAATTTGCAATTAATATTATCCAGAAATGTCCCCATATGGAAACAGCAGAAAATAAAACCTCACCCTCTGCTGCAGATGAGTTGCAGAGCCTCCAGTCGGCCGTGATAAGCGGCCCAGAGAGTCGGGGTCATTCCATCCTCATCTGGAGTGTTCAGGTCTTTCCTAGTGGCCTCCTTCAACAAATCCAAATAGCCATCAATGGCTGCCTTATGATATCTAGACATGGCTGCGGTAAATAGATTAGTCCGATATAGAGATATAAACAAAATTTAGCAGCCACAGAAGAGCATTTTGAACCCTCTGTTAGTCTCTTCTTCTTTGTAGGGCAGAAAGGAGAAGTGAGCACTGATGAAAAGACCACATGGAGCGTCATTACCACTCAGTAGGGCAATAAACCAAAGTCCATTGTGTTTGCTGTGTGAGCTCATGATGCTGGTTGGCTGAATAGGAACAAGTGGCAAAATTAGCCTGTGAAATGATAATAAAAACGAGCAATATTGCATTAATCTCACAGAGATTAATAACCTGAAAAAAGTAAAGATTTTTTTTTTTTATTTACTGGGTGATTAGACATTACAAAATCATAACATCAAAAACAGCTTCGGCAAAACTGAATCGTGAATAAGGAAGAACCTGTGAATGTGATTTCACAGCCTGAATTCAGCTGGGATTGGCTCCGGCTTCCCCATGACCCTGACAGATAAGGAGTATAGATAATGTATGGATGGATAAGTAAGAATCCTTTATCTTTCATGTTTGCATCAAGGTTGCCCAGTCTTCAGTTCAAAAGCCAGTCAAACCCACCTAAAACCCAGCTCTATACCAAAACCTCTAAATTGGTTTCTCCAAAATTATATACTAAATTGCTTTATGTTGACAAATGTATTAAAATTTGTACATACCAATACATGGATAGTATTAAAAATCTCATTCTCATCTCATTATCTCTAGCCGCTTTATCCTTCTACAGGGTCGCAGGCAAGCTGGAGCCTATCCCAGCTGACTATGGGCGAAAGGCGGGGTACACCCTGGACAAGTCGCGAGGTCATCACAGGGCTGACACATAGACACAGACAACCATTCACACTCACATTCACACCTACGGTCAATTTAGAGTCACCAGTTAACCTAACCTGCATGTCTTTGGACTGTGGGGGAAACCGGAGCACCCGGAGGAAACCCATGCGGACACGGGGAGAACATGCAAACTCCGCACAGAAAGGCCCTCGCCGGCTACGGGGCTTGAACCCGGACCTTCTTGCTGTGAGGCGACAGCGCTAACCACTACACCACCGTGCCACCCAGTATTAAAAATATAAACAGTAAATCGACAGCTAGCTTTTGTCTATCCAAGGGCTTTGTCCTTTGTGGGCTTTTGCCCAGCTGGGGTCCTCTGTCCATAGTGGGGCTCCTAGAGATTTGTCCATTATGGGGATTTGTCATTTGGCGGGCTTCTGTGCAACCAGGGGCTTTGTCCATTCGTAGGGTTTTGCCCAAAGAGGGGCTTCATCTGTTGTGGGGTATGTTTATGTTAGGACTGTTAACATTATAGTCATGCTGTCTGTTGTTGCCCGGATAGGGATGGGTTCCCTTTTGAGTCTGGTTCCTCTCGAGGTTTCTTCCTAATGTCGCCGGAGGGAGTTTTTCCTTGCCACCGTCGCCACAGGCTTGCTCATTGAGGATAGATTCGGGATAAAATTAGCTCATATTTTAAGTCGTTCAAATTCTGTAAAGCTGCTTTGCGACAATGTTTATTGTTAAAAGCGCTATACAAATAAACTTGACTTGACTTGACTATGTAATAGGTCATCATCTACCAATCATCTGTTGGGGATTTATCTGTTGTGAGGCTTTTGAACATCAGTGTTATTATTACTGAAGACTGTAATATCCTGGCAAATTCATTATAATATTTACACCATACAATACATATCTTCTTCTTTCGGCTGCTCCAGTCAGGGGTCACCACAGCAGATCTGATCTGCATATTTGATTTGGCATAGGTTTTACACCAGATAAAACCTATTCCTGATGCAACCCTCCCCAATCTATCCAGGCTTGGGACCAGCACTAAGTATGCACTGTCTTGTGCAACCCCAGTGGCAAGGTATTTTAATCTGCATGTCTGAACTATGGGGGAAACCGGAGAAAACCCACGCAGGCATGGGGAGAACATGCAAACTCCACACAGAAAGGCCCCCGTCGGCTGTGAAGTTTGAACCCGGAACCCTCTTGCTGTGAGGCGACACTGCTCCACCGTGCCGCCCTATGTCATACAATATGTAAACTATTGATGGAATAATTATTTATGGAATTTATATGTACACCATACAATACATATAAATTCCATCAATAATTATTCCATCACTATCTTAAAATTGCTGCAAAATGTAGCAGTATTTACAGAAGGAAAGAAAACATGTAGACCAAGAGTAAAGTTTATTTTTATTCCTTACTTGTTACAGTACTACTGATTTCACTTGTTAATTAACTACTTGGTATATCAGATATATTCCATTCAGCTAGCATGATATTGAACGAGTTGAAGATGAGTCAGCCAATATTATTATTATTATTATTATTATACATTAGGGGGGCGGCATGGTGGTGTAGTGGTTAGCGCTGTCAGCTCACAGCAAGAAGGTCCGGGTTCGAGCCCCGTGGCCGGCGAGGGCCTTTCTGTGTGGAGTTTGCATGTTCTCCTCGTGTCCGCGTGGGTTTCCTCCGGGTGCTCCGGTTTCCCCCACAGTCCAAAGACATGCAGGTTAGGTTAACTGGTGACTCTAAATTGACCGTAGGTGTGAATGTGAGTGTGAATGGTTGTCTGTGTCTATGTGTCAGCCCTGTGATGACCTGGCGACTTGTCCAGGGTGTACCCCGCCTTTCGCCCGTAGTCAGCTGGGATAGGCTCCAGCTTGCCTGCGACCCTGTAGAAGGATAAAGCGGCTAGAGATAATGAGATGAGATACACATTAGGTGTTCAACATGTCTTTCTCTTTCAAAATTTTCTCAAAATCTTCTGTATTTAACGAAGCAAACCTGGCTAGCACAGAAGTTTTACGTCTCCGATGTGTGACCTCATGTTGTCTTGACAACCATGCAATATCATAAACCATATTCACCGCTCATTCTCCATTAGGTAGAGTGATGTAATAGGATAAGTTATATGTTAACAATATTGAATGATATCAAACCAAATGAATGAAACCCGCTAGAAGGGATGTTTTTCTTCCATTGAAAAAGTGTCCTGTATGTATAATAATTAGCAATGGTACATAATGTGCAATGGTCTGTGCATTTACTGTTATGTTACATATCTGAATTGCAAAAGATTAATATAAGTTATGTAGTTAATACCAAAAGCCTTTCCACAGGATTAAATGTCAAAGAAAAGACAAAAACATGGACCTGACTAGGGCGGCATGGTGGTGTAGTGGTTAGTGCTGTCGCCTCACAGCAAGAAGATTCTGGGTTCGAGCCCAGTGGCTGGCGAGGGTCTTTCTGTGTGGAGTTTGCATGTTCTCCTCGTGTTTGCGTGGGTTTCCTCTGGGTGCTCCAGTTTCCCCCACAGTCCAAAGACATGCAGGTTAGGTTAACTGGTGACTCTAAATTGACCGTAGGTGTGAATGTGAGTGTGAATGGTTGTTTGTCTCTGTGTGTCGGTCCTGCGATAACCTGCGGACTTGTCCAGGGTGTACGCTGCCTCTCGCCCATAGTCAGCTGGGATAGGCTCCAGTTTGCCTGCGACCCTGTAGAACAGGATAAGCAGCTACAGATAATGGATGGATGGACCTGACTAGGGTGGTACGGTGGTATAGTGGTTAGCACTGTTGCCTCACAGCAAGAAGATTCTGGGTTCGAGCCCAGCAGCCGGCGAGGGCCTTTCTGTGTGGAGTTTGCATGTTCTCCCCATATTTCCCTGTGGGTTTCCTCCAGGTGCTCCGTTTTCCCTCCACAGTCCAAATACATGCAGGTTAGGCTAATTGGTGGCTCTAAATTGACCATGAGTGTGAATGCTTGTTTGTCTCTGTGTGAGATAACCAGGCAACTTGTCCAGAGTGTACCCTGCCTCTCGCCCATAGTCAGCTGGGATAGAACAGGATAAGTGGCTACAGATAATGGATGGATGGACCTGACTAGGGTGGCACGGTGGTGTAGTGGTAAGCACTGTTGCCTCACAGCAAGAAGGTTCTGGGTTTGCGGCCGGCGAGGGCCTTTCTTTGTGGAGTTTGCATGTTCTCCCCGTGTCTGCGTGGGTTTCCTCCGGTTTCCCCAACAGTCCAAAGACATACAGGTTTGGCTAACTGGTGGCTCTAAATTGACCGTAGGTGTGAATGGTTGTTTGTCTCTGTGTCAGCCCTTGCGATAGTCAGCTGGGATAGGATCCAGCTTGCCTGCGACCCTGTAGAACAGGGTAAGCAGCTACACATCATGGACGGGGGCGGCACGGTGGTGTAGTGGTTAGCGCTGTTGCCTCACAGCAAGAAGGTTCTGGGTTCGAGCCCTGTGGCCGGCGAGGGCCTTTCTGTGCGGAGTTTGCATGTTCTCCCCGTGTCCGCGTGGGTTTCCTCCGGGTGCTCCAGTTTCCCCCACAGTCCAAAGACATGCAGGTTAGGTTAACTAGTGACTCTAAATTGACCGTAGGTGTGAATGTGAGTGTGAATGGTTGTCTGTGTCTATGTGTCAGCCCTGTGATGACCTGGCGACTTGTCCAGGGTGTACCCCGCCTTTCGCCCGTAGTCAGCTGGGATAGGCTCCAGCTTGCCTGCGACCCTGTAGAACAGGATAAAGCGGCTAGAGATAATGAGATAGATGGATGGATCTGACTACGCTACAGTCAGTACGTTTACATGCACATCCAAATCGAGCTGCTGTCGGTAATCGAGCAAAGGGTCCCAGCAGGGGTGCCAGAGAAATCCAATCCTACATGCACACAAGGAAATCGAGCTATTGTGTGAGGTACATTGTGCACCCGAGCCACAGGTGGCGCTACATGCCCCATCGTGTTGGTACACTTCCAGTTGTCGTCATGAAGAAGAGCTATTCAAAAATATAAACAAAGTTATCAGTTCCGTGTTCACAAGAAGATTGTTTGTAGTTTGTATGTACGAACAGAAGTGTCCCTAATAAAGTGGCGGCTAAGGTGAAGTGTCATGCTGACCGAGGCTGTTTTTTTTTTCTTCGACTGAGGCTGTTGTGTTTCCCGCTTGTGGTCTCGTCACTCGTCACTCCCGGAAGGGGCAGTGCTGAAGTAAGTAGCTCGACTCCGTAGCTCGATAGGATATACATGCACTAAGTAGCTCGGCAAAAATCGCATAATCTAGGTCGTGTAGCTCGATTACGAGAAATCAAGTTCGGTTCGATTTCAGCCTAGCTAAGGTGTTTCCATGCCATTTAGAACTTCGATTTCAGTCGAGCAACGGCAGAAATTCGATTTTCTCTATTAGACTGGTACCAAAATTAAAAAAAGTGCTTATTTAAGGAGTTAAAGGCATTTTTGAGACAAAGTCGGCAAACAGTCTTATTTTGTCAATTTGGGTGTGCCGAATTCAAATCTGCAATATGCCGAGCTCTATCTGACCTCTGTTGACCTCTAGAGGTCATTGAACTTTGGGCCTGTAAACGTCTCAGCTGAACCCAGTTTCTCAGCTTTCTAAGGAATGAAATGGACTAAAATGATTAATGAAGTTAGCAAATGGCCTTGTTTGTTAAATGTTTGGGTGCTGAATTCATTTTTCTTTTGTAAAACGACATATGACCTCTGATAACCTCAAGGTCATTAAACTTGGCCTATAGGCCTATGCATTTAACGGCATTTTTAAACTGACTTTACTGCCCCAAAAAGAATATGAACAGACAAAAAGCAAATAGAAAGGAACAAATACAACATTAAATGCCAGTCCATGTACATGTGACTTACTTTTCACAATGAGAATGCCTAGGCGATCACCTTACATAACATTGCATTACATTTAGCGGTTATTGTTTATACAAAGCTACTGAAAAAAGGACAGATTCAGCAGCATACAAAATGTGGGGGCATACAGGGTATACAGGTTCATCAGGGTTAGTATATATGAGAGTTTTTTTCTTTGTTGTTTGTTTTTTGTAAAGGCTTTACCCCGTTTAAAACAAAACAAAGCAAAAAACAAAGAAAAAAACTCTCATATATACTAACCCTGATGAACCTGTATACCCTGTATGCCCCCACATTTTGTATGCTGCTGAATCTGTCCTTTTCTCAGTAGCTTTGTATGAACAATAACCGCTAAATGTAATGCAATGTTATGTAAGGTGATCGCCTAGGCATTCTCATTGTGAAAAGTAAGTCACATGTACATGGACTGGCATTTAATGTTGTATTTGTTCCTTTCTATTTGCTTTTTGTCTGTTCATATTCTTTTTGGGGCAGTAAAGTCAGTTTAAAAATGCCGTTAAATGCATAGGCCTATAGGCCAAGTTTAATGACCTTGAGGTTATCAGAGGTCATATGTCGTTTTACAAAAGAAAAATGAATTCAGCACCCAAACATTTAACAAACAAGGCCATTTGCTAACTTCATTAATCATTTTAGTCCATTTCATTCCTTAGAAAGCTGAGAAACTGGGTTCAGCTGAGACGTTTACAGGCCCAAAGTTCAATGACCTCTAGAGGTCAACAGAGGTCAGATAGAGCTCGGCATATTGCAGATTTGAATTCGGCACACCCAAATTGACAAAATAAGACTGTTTGCCGACTTTGTCTCAAAAATGCCTTTGGGTGTCACAATTCTGGATTTTTGTACCAGTCTAAGGTGTTTCCATGCCATTTAGAACTTCGATTTCAGTCGAGCAACGGCAGAAATTCGATTTTCTCTATGTGCATGTAAACGCACTGAGTGGCCTGGCTGTATTGTCCTGCATTTCCGCCCTCCAACCTCCAGGGGGCGCAGAAGAGCATTGATGCTACGAGTTTCTCCCACGAAGAACTTCACGGAAAGCTTATTGTTGATTGCCCTGTTTCGACCTTTGTTTTCATGAAGGGGAATGGTTTGAAGAGCTCAGTCGGAGTGTGAAGCCTCTTGTTCCTGTTTACAGACACTTTAATCAGCTGGCAGAGCAGAGAAGCAAACATGGCGTCTAATGGCGGCTCTGTGGTCGGTCTTCTGTCTTATGAAACCCTTGTGCACGCTGTAGCCGGAGCTGTGGTAAGAGAAACACTGCACCTGCGGCTCGGTTAACCTGACACACATCATCCTTTATTCACAGTTTTCCTCACAATGTCAGCAGGACGGAGTGTACAGCAGCTGGGAATAGGAAGTGAGCTAATCTTGACATGACAGTGTTGCTCAGTGTCTTTTCAGGGGAAAGTGGCTACTACAGTACATGTCGCCAGATGACGTCATATATGCCCACCTCACTCATGGAATGCCTTTTAAGTCAACATACTTGCCAACTTTTCAAAATTCTCATGGGGGAGAAAAGTGCATCTCATCTCATTATCTCTAGCCGCTTTATCCTGTTCTACAGGGTCGCAGGCGAGCTGGAGCCTATCCCAGCTGACTACGGGCGAAAGGCGGGGTACACCCTGGACAAGTCGCCAGGTCATCACAGGGCTGACACATAGACACAGACAACCATTCACACTCACATTCACACCTACGGTCAATTTAGAGCCACCAGTTAACCTAACCTGCATGTCTTTGGACTGTGGGGGAAACCGGAGCACCCGGAGGAAACCCACGCGGACACGGGGAGAACATGCAAACTCCACACAGAAAGGCCCTCGCCGGCCATGGGGCTCGAACCCGGACCTTCTTGCTGTGAGGCGACAGCGCTAACCACTACACCACCGTGCCGCCCAGAAAAGTGCATGAAAGACATTTTCAACTGGACGAGGGTATGATGTGCGGTTGAAATGATAAAAACAGTGGATCCCAGTTAATTGCAAATATTTAAAATTTATACAATTAGAGTTTTTGAATTGTTGATATTGTTCTATCAATTACTCTAGGTCAGTGTTTCTCAAACTTTTTCAGACCAAGGACCACTTTGTCCCAAAAAAAAAATTTCAGGGACCACCTGTCGACCCCCCCCCCCCCCCCCCACACACACACACACACGTGTACTATTAAGTGTTTTTAATTGAAAAAACTATGGTTAACTAAATACATTAAAGGCCTATCCATTCCATATCCTCCATGGTTTTTAAAGGCAAAAGTTTGGAGGTTTAAAATTCAGCAAACAGTTAATCAGAACATTTCATATCAATAGTTCAAAATTGTTCAAAATTAGGAGTTGGGGACTAAAGGCCAATTTATGCTGACAACCCAGTCCTCGCAGACGGTGTCGCAGATAGTGTCTGCGTAGCCCCCCCCCACCTTCGCAGACGCTCTGCGCGCACCTCCCAAAAATTGTGACCACCGCAGAAGCCTCGCAGACAAGAGGGCTCTGATTGGTCCACTCTACATCCGCTGTACACGCACTTCCGCTTCCCTACTTTCCCGGTTTGGTTTGTTTTCACGACCGGCATTATTAAAAACACGCGCGAAGATGGAGCAGCACGAAGAGCGGTTGATTGAGGAAGTACGTACATCTATACGACTCCAGTTCTAGTCATTATATAAAAAAAAAAAGTTCTAGTCATAAGTAACCGGAGGATAAACACTCCACTAACCACACCCACCAACTACTCCTAGCGACTTCGGACCTCCTTGCGTTGTGCCGGTGAATAACATCACGCACGCCTATAACTCCCCGCTCAACAATAAATTACAACTGTCTGCGAAAAGCTATCTGCGAAAGCCTTGTCGCAAGAGCATGCAGAGGCCTTCAGTGCTAACTGAATCTTCTTTTCTTTGCATTTTCTCCTTATTGATGCTTGTGTCGGTAGTGTCAGGTTTTTTCCTATTAACTGAACCTGTCAGCCACTTCTCCATCCTTGTTGTTTCACTTTCAGTAAATTAAAAAAATCGCCACGAACACGAGCTAGTTAGGATTAGCCTATTATATGTTCAGAATTTTTGTTTGCTTGTTTTCAGGTCTGCCTGCCTGTTTGCCTGTGAGGCAGAGATTTGTGAGGTGACTGTTGCCTAGAGACGAGAGGCGGAATAAGAGCACGTGCACACTACAAGTTTTATGTGGTGCAAATTCAGATGCAGAACGCTTTTTAAATAATAATAATAATAATATTACAGGCCCGGTTGATTGCCGTTAAAAACAAGATTGGATAAATTTAACTTTCTAATAATGTTACAAAGCATACGCTAGCTTATCTTGAAAACGCTGACTACATTTGTAGATCACCTCGTGGACCACTTGAGGTCTCTCGTGGACCACCAGTGGTCCGCGGACCACACTTTGCGAAACACTGCTCTAGGTTATGGGATTCCTGTATCAGGCATGAGAGAGCTCAGAGTGAAAAATCTGAAATAATACTCCTGAATTTTAATATACAACCCCGATCTTGTTTCACGAGTGAGGGAAGGATAGAGCATGAGATCGGCAGGCGGATCGGTGCAGCCTCCACAGTGATGCGGTCGCTTTACCGGTCCGTCGTGGTGAAGAAGGAGCTGAGCCAAAAGGTGAAGCTCTCGATTTACCGGTCGATCTACGTTCCGACTCTCACCTATGGTCATGAGCTTTGGGTAATGACCGAAAGAACAAGATCGCAGATACAAGCGGCCGAAATGAGTTTCCTTCGCAGGGTGGCTGGGCGCTCCCTTAGAGATAGGGTGAGAAGCACAGTCACTCGGGAGGAGCTCGGAGTAGAGCTGCTGCTCCTCCACATCGAGAGGAATCAGCTGAGGTGGCTCGGGCATCTCTTTCGGATGCCTCCTTGGGGAGGTGTTCCAGGCATGTCCCCCCGGGAGGAGGCCCCGGGGAAGACCCAGGACACACTGGAGGGACTATGTCTCTCGGCTGGCCTGGGAACGCCTCGGTGTTCTTCCCAAGGAGCTGGCCGAGGTGTCTGGGGAAAGGGAAGTTTGGGCTTCCATGCTCAGACTGCTGCCTCCGCGACCCGGCCCTGGATGAAGACGAGACGAGACAAACCCCGATTCTCAAAAAAGTTGGGACAAAGTACAAATTGTAAATAAAAATGGAATGCAATGATGTGGAAGTTTCAAAATTCCATATTTTATTCAGAATAGAACATAGATGACATATCAAATGTTTAAACTGAGAAAATGTATCAGTTAAAGAGAAAAATTAGGTGATTTTTTTTTTTAATTTCATGACGACAACAACACATCTCAAAGTTGGGACAAGGCCATGTTTACCACTGTGAGACATCCCCTTTTCTCTTTACAACAGTCTGTAAACGTCTGGGGACTGAGGAGACAAGTTGCTCAAGTTTAGGGATAGGAATGTTAACCCATTCTTGTCTAATGTAGGATTCTAGTTGTTCAACTGTCTTAGGTCTTTTTTGTCGTATCTTCCGTTTTATGATGCGCCAAATGTTTTCTATGGGTGAAAGATCTGGACTGCAGGCTGGCCAGTTCAGTACCCGGACCCTTCTTCTACGCAGCCATGATGCTGTAATTGATGCAGTATGTGGTTTGGCATTGTCATGTTGGAAAATGCAAGGTCTTCCCTGAAAGAGACGTCGTCTGGATGGGAGCATATGCTGCTCTAGAACCTGGATATACCTTTCAGCATTGATGGTGTCTTTCCAGATGTGTAAGCTGCCCATGCCACACGCACTAATGCAACCCCATACCATCAGAGATGCAGGCTTCTGAACTGAGTGCTGATAACAACTTGGGTCGTCCTTCTCCTCTTTAGTCCGAATGACACGGCGTCCCTGATTTCCATAAAGAACTTCAAATTTTGATTTGTCTGACCACAGAACAGTTTTCCACTTTGCCACAGTCCATTTTAAATGAGCCTTGGCCCAGAGAAGACGTCTGCGCTTCTGGGTCATGTTTAGATACGGCTTCTTCTTTGAACTATAGAGTTTTAGCTGGCAACGGCGGATGGCACGGTGAATTGTGTTCACAGATAATGTTCTCTGGAAATATTCCTGAGCCCATTTTGTGATTTCCAATACAGAAGCATGCCTGTATGTTAGGGTGCATCAGTTGCCCCCTAAAAATGAAAAGTTCCTCCGATCATGAGTCATTTTTGTTTTCATGTTCCTTTTGGTAAGAAAACACTCTGGGTGAAATATTTTGACAAAATTCAAAAGTTTAATGGTGGCACCAGGAGCTCAAAGTTATGGAAAAAGCTGCTATTTTATGACTTTTATGACACAATTTCGATCACTTTTCATGAAACATTATGGCACCTTATAGAGTATACCAAATATCTTAGATACACATTTTTAGTCCATATTCTAAATATATTATCAAGCACAGTTTGAGTTTTAGCTGTTCATTGAATCATTGTTCAGCTACTTTTAAACAATACAAATGTATTATGAATCACATTAATGCTTCTCAATCCCTTGCAAAGGTTCTTAACATGATCTCTGGCTCACAAGAAATCAATAAATGGAGTCCAACGTTGTGATTCAAACCTTACGCGAAAACATAAAATAAGCGTTTTTTGGCAAAAAATGAACCTCATGGTGCCACCATTAGACTTTTTTGAATATGGTCAAAAAATTTTACAGGATGTCTTTATTGGTGAAAAGGAACACCCGAACAAAAATGCATCAGATTTTATGAAAGTGAGGGCAACTGATGCACCCTACCGTATGTGATGCAGTGCCGTCTAAGGGCCCGAAGATCACGGGCACCCAGTATGGTTTTCCGGCCTTGACCCTTACGCACAGAGATTCTTCCAGATTCTCTGAATCTTTTGATGATGTTATGCACTGTAGATGATGATATGTTCAAACTCTTTGCAATTTTACACTGTTGAACTCCTTTCTGATATTGCTCCACTATTTGTCGGCGCAGAATTAGGGGGATTGGTGATCCTCTTCCCATCTTTACTTCTGAGAGCCGCTGCCACTCCAAGATGCTCTTTTTATACCCAGTCATGTTAATGACCTATTGCCAATTGACCTAATGAGTTGCAATTTGGTCCTCCAGCTGTTCCTTTTTTGTACCTTTAACTTTTCCAGCCTCTTATTGCCCCTGTCCCAACTTTTTTGAGATGTGTTGCTGTCATGAAATTTCAAATGAGCCAATATTTGGCATGAAATTTCAAAATGTCTCACTTTCGACATTTGATATGTTGTCTATGTTCTATTGTGAATACAATATCAGTTTTTGAGATTTGTAAATTATTGCATTCTGTTTTTTTTACAATTTGTACTTTGTCCCAACTTTTTTGGAATCGGGGTTGTAATAACAATGAAAGGGAAGTCTTAAATCAGATTCTTAGCTGAAAAATCTCATGCCTGAATATTGTATACATACAGAGACCCACAGAAAATAACACAAGTGATGCTTTAGAAGAATGTTTGTTTTTCTTCTTTTGGCTGCTCCTGATTAGGGGTCGCCACAGCGGATCTTTCGTCTCCATTGCTCCCTGTCTTCCGCATCCTTCAATACCACTTTCATGTCCTCTCTCACCACATCCATGTATCTCCTCTTTGGCCTTCCTCGTTTTCGTTTGTCTGGCAGCTCCATCCTCAACATTCTCCTTCCCACATGCTCTGCATCTCTTCTTAGTCTCATGTCTCTTAGCTTAATTCCCAAGCTCTCTACATGTGCTGTCCCTCTGATGTGCTCGTTCCTTATCCTGTCCAACCTCCCATCGCAAACCTTAACATCCCCAACTCCGCCACCTCCAACTTTGCCTCCTGCCTCTTCATTAAGGGTACAGTTGCGTGTTAGATTTGGTACAGTTTTACGCCGGATGCCCTTCCTGACACAACCCTCTCCAATTTATCCGGGCTTGGGACCGGCACCAAGAGTACGCTTATGCACCGCTGGTGGCTGGATTCTTTAGAAGAATGTTTATAATTTCTTAAAATAGTCACAGTGAATGAAAGTATTTTTGGATTGCATCAAATGTGTTTTCCTTCTGTAAGCTCATGTAAAAATACAGAGAACTATATCATATATAAATTAAATAAAATTTTAATAAGATTTAACCAAAATAGTAACAACTCAGGGCGGCACGGTGGTGTAGTGGTTAGCGCTGTCACCTCACAGCAAGAAGGTCCGGGTTCGAGCCCCGTGGCCGGCGAGGGCCTTTCTGTGTGGAGTTTGCATGTTCTCCCCGTGTCCGCGTGGGTTTCCTCCGGGTGCTCCGGTTTCCCCCACAGTCCAAAGATTAGATTAGATAAAACTTTATTGATCCCTTTGGGAGGGTTCCCTCAGGGAAATTAAGATTCTAGCAGCATCATTACAGATAAACAGAGAAAAGAAATAGAGGAAAAACTTCTAGATAAATTAAAATAAATTAAGTATTTACATATACAAATATAAAAAGAATAAGATATGTGGAAGGGGGGAAGGAGGGGGAAAAGGGGGGGGCGGCAGGAGAGATATTGCACTTTGTTTTGCACATTTATATTGCACATTGCCCGGTATTGCTTATTGTTAGGCTAGGCTCCTGCTCCTTCCCGTCCTCTGTCCTCCTGTTCCCCCTCCTCCCCCCCAGAGAGGAGTTGTACAGTCTGATGGCGTGAGGGACAAAGGAGTTTTTGAGTCTGTTCGTCCTGCACTTGGGAAGGAGCATTCTGTCACTGAACAGGCTCCTCTGGTTGCTGATGACGGTGTGCAGAGGGTGACTGGCATCGTCCATGATGTTCAGTAGTTTGTCCATAGACCTCTTCTCTGCCACCGTCACCAGAGAGTCCAGCTTCATGCCGACCACAGACCCCTTAGGTAACGCAAAGCAATGTTGATCCACAAAATATCTGAAGACTTTACACAATTACATAGCAAAGTACGACTGATGGCGGCACGGTGGTGTAGTGGTTAGCGCTGTCACCTCACAGCAAGAAGGTCCTGGGTTCGAGCCCCGTGGCCGGCGAGGGCCTTTCTGTGCGGAGTTTGCATGTTCTCCCCGTGGGTTTCCTCCGGGTGCTCCGGTTTCCCCCACAGTCCAAAGACATGCAGGTTAGGTTAACTGGTGGCTCTAAATTGAGCGTAGGTGTGAATGTGAGCGTGAATGGTTGCCTGTGTCTATGTGTCAGCCCTGTGATGACGTGGCGACTTGTCCAGGGTGTACCCCGCCTTTCGCCCGTAGTCAGCTGGGATAGGCTCCAGCTCGCCTGCGACCCTGTAGAACAGGATAAAGCGGCTAGAGATAATGAGATGAGATGAGTACGACTGATTGTTGGGCTCCATTTGTATTACACTTGGGTTCTATAGTGTTAATTCATTATAGGCTTTTTTTTTTTTTTCATATTCTTCACTATAAAAATTCTTGTTTTATTTTTTCCTCACTATTTCTGTTCCAAGAATTTCTCTCTTTTGAGTTAGACATTCAGTTTAGATACCAAACCACCCCTATCGCTTCCTATATCTTTGATGCTATATCCATAATTGATCACAATAAAAAGCCGGAATAAGTTAGTGAGATGCTAAAATCTACAAAAACAAAGTTGTTAAGCAGCTGTATGTGGTTGACAGGGCAGTGTGACAGCAATGACGGTGTTCTTCCCTTTAGACACGGCCAGAATTCGACTGCAGGGTGAGTTGATGGAAACCACTTTACAACTGACTAACTGTTCTTGGTGGTTGGATTCATGTTTTCTGTATTGGATATATTATTTGGTGCTAAATTTCACTGAGTGTTGATTGATTATCTACCTGTACTTCACTGTGTACGTCTTACTGCTGCGTTTCAGTGGACGAGAGCCGAAAGTCCAAATCCACTCCTGTTATTCTGGCTGAGATCGCAAAAGAGGAGGGCGTGTAAGTATTCCATGCTGTGGCATGGAGGACGAATTATAAAATCATTAACTAGTAAATGAACGCTTCAGTGTCTGGAGAAAGAATTACAGGACTAAAAATACGAGATAGCGTTACTAAATGCAGCGATATGAGTAGCTGCTTAAGCTAGCCTTGTCCCTTGGCAGGCTTTTGCCCAGCTAGAGGCTTCATCCACTATGGGGCTTCTACCCAACCAGAGGCTAGTGCTGTTCTATTTTGGCGAAAATCATAATCAGAATTATTTTGGTCAGTGCTGAGATCAAAATTATTTAACATGACTTTGAAATATTATGTATTTATTGAACATTTTATTTAAAAACAAACAAATAAATATATATATTGCTGTCTCAGAAACTGGGTGCTGTGGGGGATACCCCACTAAATATACTCAGTCAATAAACTATACGGTTTTGAATGGTGATGTTAGTTTTAATTTGAAATAAAAAATACAGATAAAACTCTATTCAGAATTTGGCAAAAATTCTGCAAATTTGTGGAAAAACGGTGGCTTGATCTGGGACATGATAAACGGTTGACTACATCGCATTCCCTTAAAGGTTGTAGTCCACTGAAAAGTCTACAGTTATCACTAATTGTATTTTAAGTTGTAACTTTATCCACCTAAGGATTGGTGCGCTCACAGAATAATCATAACCGTAATAAAACATCATGCAAAATATTTGATCACCGTTGTAACTTGATTTTCCGCAGACCCAAAACCAATACGATCGTGTGTTTCGATCTAAACGGAAAGCCTCAGGGTCGAGGTCACTACCTCACCAAAAGTAGTAACTTAAAATCACTACGCCATATAAACATTTAGTTATAAATCTGCAATTTTGTTTTTTAAAATGAAAGCTGAAAGTTAGGTATAGAATATGTTTCTTACAGAATATGTTACGATGGTAGCTGGTCTTGTATGAATTTTAGAGCTATAAAATGAGCTGTGGTGTATTTTTTACCGTCGCGTGTTATTTGTGTGCGGGGAAGGACACACATTAACAATTTGCATGTGTAGAATGGACTTTTCCACTCCAGCAGTTAGAAGTTGATCGTGCTTCCATTCGCGGCCTCTCTGTTACGCGGGTGATCTGTTCGGACGTTATCGCTGAAAAGGTGAGTTTTGACAGTTTTATTTTGTTTCAGTCTTGCAGTATAAGGCAATAGAATGTTTCTTTTTCATCTCACTTTCATATTTCGTAGTGTTTGCGTATTTTTGGCCAATATTTTGCAACCACGGTCAATTTAGATCAAACTTTTGATAGACTCTATGGCCAGTCATTTTGCCCCGCCCCCACCTCGCGCTCCGTCCGGTGCGGTAGTGATGTCCCGTTGCTCGCGCGCCGCAGCAGAGACCCGCGCGACCTTCAGCCGGTACAGTTGCTGTTCTTTTACCACCTCCGTTATTCTCATCCTTCTGGCACGTTCTTGATTTTTCCATTGTGTCCTATTTCGCCATATCAAATACCCAAAATGTATCATATTATTCATATTTAAGTGAATAATCAATTGTCATCATAACTTGGCATTTTTAACCCAAGCAATCAAAAAGAGGAAATTTATTCAATATTTTCACTCCTCTGTGAAGGAGGGGCTTTAATTCTTCATGATGGAGTTATTTTATATGGAAATCAATTTTACAAAAGCGTTTGAATTGTAATCAAAAACATTTTCCACAGTGGAGGCCAGATAAAGCAAGACGCTATCTTTATTCTTATTAAACATGACAAAAGAAACATTGAGTGTTGGGTAAATACAAAAAAAAAAAAAAAAAAGTAAAATTAGAAAATTTATTTTTTGACCATAATGTCCCAAATGAGAGACCAGTTTCTGAGACGGACCCCATATATAATCAATCAGAAAAGGTTGGGATGGTATGTTGAAATTAAAACTGAAAACAATATTTGTAAATAATTATGAACAGTTGTTTGGCACACAATCAGTATCCAGGAAAGGCCCAGTCTTTGAGGAGCAAAGATGGGCTAAAGATCTCCAGTTTGTCAACAAAGTGTGTGAGGGGAAAATAATTGAAATGTTTTAAATACAGAGTTTGCCAAAGCACGGTAGGAAGGGATTTGCATGTTTCACCCTCTATGCTGCAGAGTATCATTAAAAGAAACCTGGAGGAATTTCGGTGCATAAAGGGCGAGGGCTTAAGCCTAAGCTGAGCAGCTGTGATCTCTGATCCCTCAGACGGCACTGCATCAAAAACTGTCATCCATCTGTATCTGATATGAGGTCATCATTGGGCTCGGGATTACTTCAGCAAACCTTTGTCAAGCTCTACAATACAGAGTTACATCCACAAATGCCAGTTAAAACTTTACTGTGGAAAAAAGAAAGCCTTATGTTAACTGTGTCCAGAATTGCCGTTGGCTTCTCCAGCTCGGAGGCATCTGGGATGGATCATCACACAGTGGAAACGAGTATTGTGGCCAGGCGAATATTCCGGGCCTTTGTTTCGGAAGAAATGGACACTGTGTGCTTCAGACTAAAGGTGAAAAGGAACATCCAGACTGTTACCAGCTACAAGTCCAAAAGCCCCAGGGTCTGTCATGGTATGGGGTTGTGTCGGGGGTTGAGATTTTGGAGCATCATTTGCTGCCTTCAAGATGAGATCTTTTCCAGGGATGGAAATGGAAAACCATGTTCTGCGCACATTACAAAGGCATGACTGTGGAAGAAGAGGATGCCTGTCTGCTCTGTCCCCAATAGAGAATATGTGGCAAATTTTGAAACGAAAAATATGACAATGACGACCTCATATTGTTGCACACCTTAAAGTGCCATTCCACCATTGGATGTATTCTTTGGCATAAAATACAATATATTTTATGACAACATGACTAGACAGAGAAATCTTTTAGCTTCAAAATGATATATCAAACATATAATTTTTTGACAACGACAAGTATATTAATTTTGCGACCAAAGTCACCTACCCTTTTAATTTCCGCGCGGTAGTGAAACGTGATGTCATCGGCAGGTTCCCCTTCTTGTGTACCACGTGTCGGTCTATTTTTAGACCAGGAAACCCCCAAATTGAGAGAGTCATTTCTCCTCGTATATGGGGGCCAAAAAAATTGCGAAAAATTTTGAGTTAATCTTTCAGTTAGCGAGATTTATTGGTATTAGCTAGATTTATTGGTATTATTTTTATTGCGTTCTATCCGCCATTGCTGATATGTGCCACGTCACACGTCACGTGGTACACAAGAAGGGGAACCTGCCGATGACATCACGCGCGGAAATTAAAAGGGTAGGTGACTTTGGTCGCAAAATTAATATACTTGTCGTTGTCAAAAAATTATGTTTGATATATCATTTTGAAGCTAAAAGATTTCTCTGTCTAGTGATACCATTTATATATGTTGTCAAAATATATTGTATTTTATGCCAAAGAATACAACCAATGGTGGAATGGCACTTTAAGACCTGTTTGCAGGAAGAATGACTCAGGGTTTTATTGTAATGCAACATTAGAAAGTGATAAATGTTTTACCGTCCCAACTTTTTTGGAATGTGTTGCAAGAATCAAAAATTATTTTGAACAGTCAGTACAGTTCATGAGGTAAAACGTCAACTAATGTGCTGTGATATTGTTTTGAGTGCAGTACAGGTTAACGTGCATAGTCTGGACCAATTTCGTTAGGTTTTTTTTATATGAAAGAATGTCCCTTTACACACTCATCCAGAAGGGTAATTTTGCACAAGGCCATCTGTCTACAGCAGAAAAAAATAAAATAACAAAACGCGTCTGGAAAAATCCCAAGGGAGTCTGGAGCCAGATTCGTGACATTACCTGCGGAAGCGCCAGCAGGCTGAGAGAGCTTTGCACGGTTTCAGTGCACAGCCTGTGTAGACCAAGCGCTCCCATTTCTCTCTCATTGTCCGGCCTTTTGGGAAACGATGAGTACTAATCCCATCAAGATCGGTGTTGCTACACCCTCCTACGATACATCTGTTAACCATTTTAATAATTACGCGATAACGTTGAAGAAATTTGCAGAAAACCACCAGGTCGTTTTCTCATAAACAAACCAGCGCTTGACGTAGGATTCAGAGGGAGGCGTCCCGCACGCGACGTCACGAAAATCAATGTTTGCCGGGAAATCCAAATGCCAAGTTTTTTCAGAGGCGGACCAATTCGCCTCAAACGGCTTGATTTCAACTGAATTTTTCCGGTATTGCGCAAGGTAAAAAAAATTGCAGAGAATGCAGAATGTTACAGATATTTGACCAAAGTTTAATATAAAATAGGAGAATTCCATCGATCTTGCTCCTGAATTTACCCGTGATACGCACTTTAAAGATTATTTACAAAACATTGTTTTCGGTTTTAATTTCAATTTTAACATGCCGTCCCAACTTTTTCTGATTTGGGGTTGTAGAATATAGTTAAAATAGAGAAGACCTATGAATGAGTAAGTGTGTCCAGATGTTTGACTGGAACTATACACATGTGCGCGTACACATACACAACACCTAATAATAATAATATGAAGCTAATGGTTAAATTGTATGCTTTCACATAAGCATTTTTTCCTCTTGGCTCTTGCAGAATGTCTCTCTATCGTGGTTGGTTTCCTGTAATCTCTAGTCTGTGTTGTTCCAACTTTGTGTACTTCTACACATTCAATTCACTGAAGCGGCTGATGGTTCTGGAAAAAGGGCAGTCCAGGCCTGGCAGAGACCTCCTCATGGGCTTCATCGCAGGTGGACAAACACTGCGCATCCTTTTCTGCCTCTCCTCCTCAGCCGTTTTTCACTGATCCGCCCACCCAGTCATTCATATTCATAAAGCAGACCCATGATGTTTCATAATGTGCAGTAGCTTGGTTTATTAGTATATCAGTACAATCAGCTATAGTTAGTGTTGCCACCTGTCCCGGTTTTTCCTGATTGTCCCGGATTTTCATGGTCTGTCCCGGAAAACAACAATCCGGGACACTGAATGTCCCGGTTTTTTGTACATAATGGGCAAAATGTGTATTTCAACTTG